>NW_008609437.1:0-5280 GCF_000691845.1 Merops nubicus
TGGCTCATGTTGAGCCTCTCGTCCACCTGTTCCATTTTAGGTTGTTCTGGACACTGACACTGAAACAGTTTCCTCAAAGTACTCGTATCTCAAGCCCTATCTGAGCTCCTATAAAATGTTGGGTTTTTTTTTTTTTTTGCTGATGAATGCTCTGAATATGGCTTTATTGTACATTTTGTATGCTCCCTTAAATCACAGCTACAAGGAACCCAGACCTATCTCTTCAGATGTTCCCTTAAGGAAAGGCCAATATTTGGTCCAAATTTTTCATATCAAGTTAATATCGATATGCAAAATTGTTGCCTGGAAGTAAGAAGCTGAACAAAACACAGCTGTGAAAAACAGACAAATAGCATGCAGTAACTGTTGCTGAAACTGAGAACGAGATAATCCGTCTCAACAGTAAACACAAGGTAGGTGAGTTCTATTGAGAAGTACCTCTGCAATATATTACATACATTTATACTTTAATAAGGACACTGTTATGACTGATGTGTAATGTATAAGGTCTTTAAAGACCAAAAGATATGTGCTTAGTGAATGGGGTAGATATACAGTCTAATAGTTCCTTTTTAGAACATATAATGAGATAAACTTGAAAAATGTACACTATACTATAATTTCAGTGCAGAAATCTTCTGTACATTAGTAGTATTTCAGAAATCACCACATAAATAGAATATTCCAGCTTTCAGGAAGTACATATCTCCCACAAAGAAAAAAAATCTATTGCATAAAAAACTAGCCTGCCTTTAATAAAACAAAGAAACAAAAATTTTTTGAAGATCACTTTGCAAAGTCAATGTATGACTTCAGGGCTGCTAAAGTGTATCCACAAACTTTGATAAGGATTAAGCAGTCTTTAAAGCTGAATTGTAGGGTTTGGCCTTTTACAGCCAAATGTTTTAGCATTTTGTTCTGTGTTGATATTATTAATATTCTTAATTTATTATTAACCAGAAGTCCCTAGAACGCTGGAGCTTCACGGTGCTAGGAATTTTACTGTGTTAAGATAGGAGCAGGGTGCAGCTTGGAATTTACAGCCTTTCTGTTCAGTTTGGCAAAAGCTGTGCAAAAATAATCTGTGATTTTGTGATTCCTTGAGTGTAAAGCATGAGCATTTGTAAAATTAAGAACGAAATATGTGTATAATGTGGTAGTTCTGGGAATTAAGGGGAAATAGGTATTATTGATAACCAAAATAAATTTTGAGTGCACAGAATATAATGTATATAGAAAAGAAAAAAAAAAAACTCTTTAAATTTTGTTAATTGTGTTAAATGTAGTAGTCTCTGAACAAAATGGAAAAACTAACAACATAACAGATATTCTATTTCAAGTATTTCAGAGAGTATATCACCTTATGATCATTTCCTTAATTTCTAGGCCAAGTGGCAACTATTTTTTCTTCTGAAGTCAAAACAAGTCTACAGTGCAGTGGGGAACTTTAATTACCTCTTTAATGAAACCAGCAGCGATGGGGAACAGTAGCATCAGCACAAATTTTGGTGTGGGCTAGAAACAAGAATGCTTGTTCCCACACCCTTCCCTTCAGTCCTTTTGTTGGCTGTCCTGCAGCGAGGCTCGAATAGGTCAGTCTGTTCCTGCTAACGTTACAGCCCCCGACCACCGTGCAGTTGTACATTGACAGCAGTGTGGCAGTAGCAGTTCTAAATCTGCTGATGGATAAACAGCCCACAGTGCCAACTCTGCCATCTGGGAATCACAGCAGTCTCTAATTGCCTTCCTACTTAACTGAGTCATGTTGTTGCAAACCCTCAACCTAGTAACAGGAAAAATAGCTATATATTTTTCATCAGTAGAATTCACACTTGTAAATGGTTTCTATATGCTCTTTCTTTATGCCTACTTTAAGCATAATCAATGCTAAATGACAGTGAAATTCTTCCTAGCATATTTGAAATTGTATGTGTTTATGAGGATATATCTCAAAGTGCTCTAATTAAAGCCCAAAGAATCTTTGTTCAGGCTGCATTTATTTTTCAGTTGTGTAGGTGTGTGCCCCTGTATTTTCCTTTAAGTTGTATTTGTGCAATCTCATTTTTTCAGTGAACAAATTTACAGCAATAAAATGTTGCAAGTGTTACCATAGCAATGATTTCAGAATGTCAAAGATTACCTTGTTAAATCGCACTATACAGTTGTTACTCCTGCACTTCCAGCATCATTGTGTTTTGTTCAGTGAATTTCCTGTTTTTCCTAGAAACATGAGTGTGACATAAGTCATATATAAAACTGAACTATATTTTTATAGCTAAATAAATAATAAAACTATTTTTATTCTTGTGCCGGTGGGCTCACTGACTTGAGGAGTACATACATCAGTAAAGATACTTCATATGAGAATGAATTGTGATGGAACATGAAAACAAAATCAAAGACTCATTCCAAGATCCAGGAAAGATACAGGATGTGGCAGAGTTTTTAGTTTATTCTGCAGTAACCTGAGAAAAAAGAAGTTAAGACTAAAGAAGTTATATAGATGTTAAATGAGTACAAAAGGAAGAAGCATATTAGCAAAATCTTATGACACCTGAATGTCAGGTGTAAGTTTGTGGAATTATTATATTAGTTAAACTCTACCAACAAGGAATATACTCAAGTATTCCAGCTTTGGACAAAACAATTCAATCATTCAGCTATTAATATTAAATCACAAGAGGTTTGTCACACTGCAGAGATATTAAATGTGTATGTATCTGACTTCCTTAGCATGAATAGGGATAACTCAGTGTGCCAAAAATCTGTTGCACAAAAGGGTATGATACAACTTCTTTTCAGAAATCAACCCCTTGTCTCAACAACTTATTCCCAGATGTGGGACTTAACACTTCAAACTTGTGGACTAAATCAGAAGATACTCACAAGACTTTTAGTGCTCCAAGTCAACCTGCATCACCTTAAATATGATCTAAATTTTGTTGTGTTGTATGGAAATTGTCAGTGTTGTATGGAAATAATGATTGGACATAAGATTGATATTGTGCCGCAATGAAAAAGATATCCTAATCATGGTGGGAAAAAATTTGAGTGTGATTGATTGACATTCTGATTTCAATGTTATATATTGACAGTTATTCAGAGTTTTCGCATTTTTAACTTATGCATAAGTTTCCAAATAGTGGAGTTTCTGATACTGCATGTTGTTTCTATTCTCTTGCAAGCCACATCCCTTTTCTCTACCAAAAAAAAAAAAAAAAAAGAACTGTAAATGTTCTTTTTCCTTAACATCAGGTTAAGGAGAGGCCACTCCCTCATATCTCTTCTGAGCATGACTTTTCCCCATACCTTTCTGCCTCAGCGGTTTTTGAAAGTCAAACCGCTTTTTGCATGGTGTCATTTCTCTTTCTATTGTTCAAATAAGAAGAAACAAAATATAATTTTAATAGCAAATACATCAATTTTGAGTAATGTCTTCCAACATTAATGGAACTTTATATTTTTACTAATAAATCAATGGTCATCTTTATACTAAGAACTGATAAATAAGAACCAGACTGAGATCATGTGTATCTATTAATCTACACATGGATTTTTAATTTTTTTTTTTTTTTTTATGTTTACAAATGGGAAAAATGCTTCAGAATTTGGAGACACCAGCATTTCTTTCCTGTGTCACCTATCTGATTAATGTCTCCAGTTTTCCTTATGCCTTCTCTGGTATCAGAGTATTGTCTTGCCAAGATATGGACTGATATAAATTTAAAGTGGTCTAGTGTTTCTTTTGAATCCCATATTGATCAAGCCTGCTGAGTTATTCAGAATGTAAAGTGCATGTTTTGCTGAGAGGTTATGGAATGACTGCTGGAAAAGAAACATATTGACACTGTATGGATTGATTTCTCTAAATTACATGGAGAATGCCAGGTTTGTTTACAAACTGTCAGAAGGCAGGTACAATGGTTTCTCCATTGCATACTGATATCAAAATAACTCTGTGATGCTCCTGTTGTGCTGGGGGATATGATTTGGTTATGGTGTTGGATCATTTAGTGTGTTTAATGAGAAGTGAAAATGAAAAACATTATACTTCTGGTGTTTTGTAATTCTTGCTTAATTACCAACAGGGCAGAAAAACTCTGCTTCTGAAAAAAAAAACCGAGAGGTTTTTAATTTTACTGAGATGATATCTTAACAAAGGTTATGAAAATGGCACTGGAAATGGGGAGTATAGTTTGTTCCCTTTACACATGTAATTTCTTATGAATTTTTAAAGAAAGATCTTTATTCAGTTGTTTCTTCATAGGATTTCGAAATATGCCCAAGTGTTGTATTCTTTAATATCCAGTATATTGCACTCTAAGGATTCTGATGTAATCAAAAAAAGAGTACTCTCTATTTTAAGAATTCATACCTTCATTAGTTCCTTTTCTCAAATTCTCCAGTTAATTTACTCATAATAAATATGTTTTTCCTTTAGGAAGAAAATACTTTTTTTTTTTTTTTCAAGAGATTATAGTAAATCCAGAATTACAAGGACACTAGACATTGAAAATCTGCAGGAACCAAAAAACCCTGAAATTCTTCAGGGATGCTTCATTATCAATTCTACATTCATTGCACCTAATTTCAGGAAAAATAATAGATTTTCAATAGTTCCTCCAGGAAGATACTCAATTTACTATTACATGCATATACTTGTATTGCAAGAAGAGCTAAAGATTTGCTTCTAAAAAGACTTTTTGTTCATTTTAAGAGGTACGCTAGGAAAGTAGGTTAAAATTATGTTGCTAGGAAACAGAAGTGGATCCTAGCAACTGCTGCTGAAAATGAAATTTGTATGTGTGTGTTGAAGATAGAGCTTCAACTCACAGCAATTCAGCTGGGTAATGCTGTTTTCTTAAAGAGGATTAATTTTGTGGTCGTGATCTTTCCTATTTTATAAGCAAAATGGTATTTCTTATTTAGAATTGTGCTCTTAGAAAAGGAAATTTTTTAATTTGTTTGTTTATTACAGCATCTCACAATGTAACTGGTAACATGCTTAGTATTCAGCTGGTCCAGAATTGTAAGCCTTTGAGATCCACGTGCTTCATTTACATGCAGGACTCACCAGTTAGAAAGTTAGTCATTAACCTATGGTTGTAGGCAATTAACAGAGTATTTGTTTTAATGACCTTTATTATTATGTTCAGGGACAGAACATCTCAGGGATTAAGTATACAGTTGTGATCCCAAAGTATTTTTAGGAAAATAAAAACTAAAAAGGGATTTAAAAAACCATATGTAGCCCTTCGTTTGGCACTAGTTTCATTTCCT
>NW_008609438.1:0-358 GCF_000691845.1 Merops nubicus
GCTTTCCCTCGCTGTCCATTCGTGGCCTTCTTCGGGGATTTTTGAGGCGCTTTTTCTTAACTCCTCCGCTCTCCTTAGTCATATTCCACCCGGATTTCATTTACCCCTATTTCCAGCTTGAAAAAAAAAAAAGCAAACACAGAAAAGCCCCCAAACCTTAAACACAACTATAAGACAGGTCAGGAGGCTTCCCCTCTCCCCTTGCTGGAGCCGGGGGGTGGGGGCTACCCCGAAGAAAAGTGAAAAGCTTGTTTTAATGGGCGGTCATTGCTAAATCTCACCTTAGGGCCAAAGCGACTCGCGACCCATTGCCCTCCTTACGATGTATTTATTTGTCTCAGTGGCACCAGCCGTCAGT
>NW_008609438.1:533-946 GCF_000691845.1 Merops nubicus
GCAAAACGCGGCGATTTCGGGCTGAGAAAGCGGGGTTTGGGGTTTGCACCCCGAAGGGTTTGCTCCCGGGAAAAGCGATGGTTTGGGCCGGCGGGGACTGTTTCATCAATCTGGCGATGGGTTCTAATACCCTTAAAAGTTACGGAGAGGGGGGGGAAAAAACGCCAACCCAACAACAAAAACCCTCCGGAGCTTTATTTTACTCATTTTACTTTATTTACAACCAGCACTCGCTGTACACAGCGTGTACAAAGCGCTAAGCAGCGTTCTATGTGCCTAATCTTTACAGAGCTCGAATATACATCTAGCTATGCGTGGATGGATAAAGAGGATGCAAAGAGAGGAGGCTCTGCCCGCACTCCTCTCACGTTGCACCAGACGTGCGGGGTGTGGGGACACCGGGCACGGGGCGT
>NW_008609439.1:0-10597 GCF_000691845.1 Merops nubicus
TGGGGTTTAATCCTGCTCCAGGCCTGGTGGCCGCTGCTGGGGCTGTGCAGGGGGTGGTGACAGGGAGAGCCCCGTGAAATTTGGCTTTGTGGGTCTGAGCCCCTTCCAGCCTCGCAGAAGGTGAAGTGCTAGGGTCTGAACCCCGAGCCCTGAGTTAACGTTGAAAGAGGGGTGATTCTCACAACCAGGCAGAGGATATTTTCTCTCTTTTGGGAACTCAGTCTGTACAACAGGCACACATCTTCAGAGATGCACCATCAAGCCCAAAACGGGGGGAGAAACATTCCTTTTGCTTTTCTTTCCAGCTTTAGCCAACTTCGGGCGAAAAACCTGAAGACGAGCCCAGGTGTCCTGCTTTTGAAGTTAGTTACAAGCCCAGGTGTCCTGCCTTTGTAATGAACTCAGCAGCTTAAAATCCTGCTTGCAGGGGCTGGGAGAAGCATATCTGCGGGGGCATGCACCGGGAGAGGTTTCCCTGGGACCAGAAGGACTCTCCAAGCGTTTCCTGCGGCAGGAGTTCCGAGCACCGGCGGGGCAGGAGGAGGAGCTGCACGGGATCACAGTAACGTACTTGGCAATGGATCTTTTTGGCTATTACTCTAGTGAATTTTGTATGATTGTGATTGGATTTTTTGATTTGGTTTATTGCTGTCTTGGCTTGCTCCTTCCTCTGTTCCATCAGCTCCTGTGAGCAGATATATCACTCTGCCTGTTTCCCCTGCTGTTAACTATATTATATTCTTTCTGCCTTGGTTTGAATTGGGTAGTGAAGTCTGAACATGCTTTTTGCTGGTGGCTGTGCCCTTTGTGCTGGGCCACAGAACTGGCAAAACAAAAGGTCTCCAATGCTTGTCTCTGTTCCCAGAGGTCCACCCTTCAGTATGTGTGCCTGGTCCCTCTCTCTGCAGCAGTTTCTCATCAGCATCTCTAATAGCTGGGGCAGTTGCTGGTGTGGAGTTGTCCCTGGGATGCCTCTGTTGGCTTTGAGTGTTTTGCTGGCTTTGTGTGGTCATGTGATAGGCATGGTGATGGTTTTCTGTGTGTTGGTTTGAGGTTCCTTCAGAGGTCTTACATTTTATGGGTAAGAGGGACAGCTGGTAGAAACCTTTGTTTCCTGAAACTGAAGATTTAAGAGGTTGGTGCAGTTTGTATGCACTGGGGAGGTTATCCTGTGGGTCAGCAGTAACGATTCCTGTCCAGTTTTTGTCAAATGATGTCATGATATAAAAGCAAATCATAGAATTCTCAAATCTTTGTAGTGTGGAGTCTTTTTGGTGCTGGGCAGTGTGTTAGGGGGCAGGGAAGGACCCGGGCTGGCTCTGCCTGGACTCCCAGTTGTCCTGCTGGCTGAAGGGATGTGTGGCTCCATCTCAGGCTTTGCTTTTGGCAGGACACAGTGGCTCATCTCAGCACTGTGCATGGTGTGAGTTTATGGTCTGTGCATGTGAGGTGGTTGAAATGCTGGGGTCTGAACCCCGAGCCCTGAATTAAGGTTGACCTATGGGTGATTCCCACAGCCCTTCCTACAGAGGTGCTGAGTTTGCCTTAGAGCTTCCCCCAGGGTGCTGCAGGGAGAGCCAGAAGGGAAATGAGCCCCAGGGGTCCTGCATTGAGTTGACAAAGGTCAGGTGTGTGCTGGGGGATAAAAGCTGGGACCACTGGCAGAGTGCACTCCACAGAGCATCCTGGTTCAGGGCAGACCTCCTGACTCTCCTGGAGCTGGGCCCCAGGCTGCTCAAGACCTTTGTGAACACGGGCTGATTGGGTGAGAGTTGCCATGTGGGCACCTTTTTCTTCTGTATTTAACTGGCTGCTCTGGCTGTTTCCCATGCCAGCTGTGGGCAGCCTCAGGTCTCTGTTTGTACCACCTGTTGTGGGCAGAGTTATGTCCTTTGTGGGATCATTGGGGGTGGTGTCAATTATGTCCCAGCTGATTGATCTGTTTGTACCCCCAGTGATCATTCATGGAATGTCCTTCTTGTCTACAATACAGTCTGTGTATTGGTTCATCTTCCTGCTGGTGGGGGTATCATTTTTGGTGGGCCTGGTCATTGGCAGAACAGGTGGTTCATCCATACCCAGCTCTGCCCAGGCAGGGCTCCAGGGGTGTCCTGGTAAATATGTGTTATGTGGCTTCTCCAACCAATGTTGTGCCTCAGGAGTCTGGGATGGTGTGAGGAAAAACAAGAGTCTTGTTTACAAATGCTGGGTGACCCTTCCTCTCTCATTTTCCTCTCCTTCCTGCTGTTGGTGCAGTCTCCTTTTGGTGTCCTGTCTACCCAGACAAGGCACCCTGAGCAGAAATCTGCTGTGATGGGCCAAGAGGTTGTGCCCTGCTTGGCTGCAGGTGCCCCATGCCAAGGAGTACAGGAAGGGGGTGGTGACTGTGGGAGATGACAGGAGAGGTGAACTGTGCCTGTTGCTTGGCCCTGGCTTGTCTCTGATATCTGAAGGTGTTCTGGGCATAGTCATGCCACTGAGAAAAGGTCTTACCTGGTTTTTTAGCCTCTTTCATCTTGGAGACACTAAAAGCAGACTAATGGTTTGGGTCTTCTCTGCCTTCTGAACCATTCTGGTGTTTCTAAAGCTGTTGGGAAATCTTCAAAGAAAACAGATGTGACCCAGCAGCAAAGGAATGGAGCTTATAAATCCCCTGGACATCCCTGAGGCACTCTCACTCCCCCTCATTTTGCTTGCTTTAATAGCAGAAACATTGTCCAGAGCTTTCCCCAAGGTGCTTTCACCTAGAAACCTAGTTAGTGTATTTCAGTTATCAAGTCAATATAATTATAAGCCCTCCAAATAAAGCTTCTAGTGGTCTTTACTCAGTATTATGTCCCTCTGGAGGACTGGAGGTCACCGTGGCTAAGGGGAGAGTCAATAAGGGAGTTTTATTGTGTGGGAAAGCCTATAGCTGGGGGTTCTGTGGAGCAGATGTGGGGGGCAGGTGAGAGGGAGAAGTCCATCTGCTCATGGATGGAGCTGAGAAGGGTCCCTGTCCCCCCTCCCAGGTCACCATGGTGGCTGCAGGGCAGGGAGAGGCAGCAAGGACCTTCCTGGTGAGCCTGGAGCTGGTAAACACTAACAGCTTTTTCTTTGTGGAGGGAAACACACACTTCCTTTGGCAAGGTATTTTTTGGTTTCTTGGACAGTTCTTTAACTGTCTCCTGGTGTAAATGAGAGGAGGAAAAGAGCAGTTTATGTTCAGGTCCATCTGGATTTCATCAGCAGCAAACACTGTGAACTCAGAGAGAGAGGCAAGGAGCCCCCAGCCCCCTGGTTTTCCTTCACCTCTCCCCTTGGCTTTGCCCCAGCTCAGCTCTACAGGTCCTGGGGGGGGAGTTTAGGGGACTGCAGGGTCTAGAACAGCCATCCTGCAGAGAGCCTCACCACAAGAGCAGGTAGAGTTGTTTGAAAGACACGTTGCATGTTGCTGGAGTCGAGTCAGTGAGTAAAAGTTGCCTTGCAGGCCAAGGGAAGCTGCCCCTTTTTGTGGGGTCACAGGGTGCAGGGAGCTATCCTGTCTGGTGTGGGTGGGGAGTTTGACACGGCCAAGTTGTGTCTGCATGCCCCAGTGCCCATCTTTTGGGAAGTTCTGCCAGGCCCCGCTCTGAGCAGTCAGTTGATCCTTGGGTTTCCTTGCTTTGACTTGAACAATTGGCAGCCTTTTTGCCAGAGGAGCCAAATCTCTCAGTGGGGCATAAACAAAGCCCCATAGGTCACTAATCCTTTCCTTTCCCCTCTCTGCACTTTCAAGCCAGGAGTCTTGCTGGCTCAAAATCCTGAGCAGTAATCATTTCCTACAGCTCTCAGATCTCGCTGGTCACAGAGCTTGAGCAAAGCTGCTCACAAGGGTGAGCAGTCCCCTGAGACAGCCCGGGGGGAAAGGAGACAGGCTAAGTGAGAGGCAAACATGGGCAGGGTGGTGGCACTGGCTAACTGGGGAGACAGAGGGGGCAAAACCCATGTCTGTCACTGTCTGGTGCTGCTGGCTCCAGCAGTTCATGGCATGATGGGCTTAGCTGGACTCACTCAGGCTCTGGTTTTCTCCCCTTTCCTATGCTGAAGTGTGGCAGTGGGTGCAGGCAGGGGAAGCTGTGCCCTGTGCTGTGGCTGTAAATGTTCTCTGGTGCCAAGCCCCACCTCTGGGATGGGCTCATTGTGAGTGGGAAGGTCTGTGTCTCAGGTTTGATAACCAGCTTAGTGAAGAAGAGTAATCTGGCTTATGGCATGGCTGGCAGAGAGGGCACTGCAGGGGTGCATGTCCCAGCCTCGTGGCTGAGCTCCAGCAGGACCCTGAGCAGGTCACTGCCCCTCTGGGTCACCTGCAGCCACTTGGGCTCTCTGCAGGAGCTTGCAGGCTGGCCAAGGAAACACAAGCTGGGCAGGAAGCCTGTGTAAACGAGGGCAGAATAGGGCACAGCTGGCAGTGCCAGCCTGGCCAGGTCACATTGCACCATGTGTCATGCTTGAGAAGCCACAATATGTCCCTCCTGGTACGTGGGCAGCAGCTGCCCCGTGAGCAGAGCACATGAGAGCCAGGATGGAGAGGTTTTGGAGTAGCACCACCCCAATGGTAGGAGAGGGGGGACCCCAGCCTCGGTGTGTGGCTCTTGCTCCTTGGCACTGGGACAGGATGGGTTGGCACTGGGCTCCCTGCACGAACAAGTCCCTGGTTATCTGCTTGAATGCCAAGCAAACGGGCTCGAGTCAAAACCCAGGGCCCAAATTCTGCTTGTAGCAAGGACTCAGTGCAGGTTCTGGGGATGCTCGGTGGGGAGGTGGGGGTTTTAATTCATCTGTGCATAGCCAGAGGTAAAAGCTACACTGGGGATGGAGGTGTAGATTTGTGTTGCCTTTTATAAGGGAGCTGTTTCCTGGGCAGATTGTTCTCTGTGTAGTGGCTAAAGCAAAGCAGTCACAGCTACCTTGTGTGGTGTGGGAAGGATAGCCCCAAGGTCGATCCCATTCTGAAGGGCAGCAGCCCTGCCAAATGGAGCAGAAGGTACTTCTGGAGGGTACACAGCATATTTGTTTGGCTTTACAAGCAGCAGACTGATCTTGCAAAGCAGTGCCACGCCGTGGGGGTCTGGAGGATACTGTACCTGGAAAGGGAGGTCATCTGTCCAACCAGTCTGCCAGCCAGGCTAGCTCCTCACAGAGCTGGGAGCTCTTGAGTCACCAGGCACGTGCAGCACCACATCTCAGCCCCACTTCTGTGCATCCAAAATCAGCAAGGCTCTGTGGCAGTGGACAGGGAGGTGTCTGGGTGCCTTGGGGACCCACAGGCTTCCTGAGAGCCAGGTCTGTGCCACACGAGAGCACCATCCCTTTGGGGGATGGCCACACCAGGGATGCTGGGATGAGATTTTCCCCTACGTGTAGGTGAGCAGAGCTAAGGCAGAGGCTCTTGACTAGGCAGCGTGTCCACGTGGGTTTTTAATGGATTTGAGGGCAGCAGGTCTGATCCACTCCTGGCAAAACAGGGAGATAAGCAAGGACCAGAAAGTGTTGCCAGGTCCCTTGCCAGTCTCTTGAGTTCACACAGCTGGTGAAAGGAGGGGACTTGCTCCTTTCCAGCAGCCTCTTGCTGCACGTGTTGTTGTTTGGGGATGCACTGTGTGGCAGTGTGGGGTTTTTGCTGGCAAGGTGAATGTCTCCTTGGGCACACGTTCCTGTTGTAGGGAATGGCATCGTGGGCAGAGCACTTGGCACCCTGCAGGTCAGCAATAACCCCAGGGTCACAGCTGCACCACCCACGGGTGGGATGAGGATGCTGGTGCCCAGTCTCACTCCTGGCAAGCAGGATCTGCTCCCAGCCATCTTTTGCTAAGGGCTAGCAACCGTACCCCGATGGCGAGCTGCTGTTTTGGATGTGCTATGGAGACTCCCCAGCAGGAGGGGTGTCTCGGGGGGTGACATTCCCGGGCAGCTTGTCCCCAGGTGCTGCTCCCGCAGCCGGCGTGCTGCGAGCAACATCTCCATCTTGTGGTGGCAGCAGCGTCGGGGCCCCTCTGCTGGCTGTCTCCTCAGCCGAGTGCCCCAAGGCTGCAGGGGAGGAGGTGTGTGACCTGGATATCCCCATCTCCCTGCCCTGGAGCCCTGCGGTGCCCAGACGTGCCCCTCTGCCCCGGCTGTGCTCCAGCAGCAGCCCTGCAGGAGAGCACAGGGGATCTTTGTGCCAGGGGACGTGCTTGTTTATTCATAGGACTGTCCTGCTGGTGGCTGAGGGTCACTGTGGCTCCCAGGATGGGGCAACCACCCCTGGCTGTGCTTCAAGTTTCATTGGTTAGGGCAAGGCATTGCCAAGGCAGGGCTCAGTGTGGGCAGAGAGAGGTAGCCCTTGCTCTGCCCTGGGCTAGGGAAGGCAGCTTGCCCATGGTGAGGCAGTGGCATGTGCCACTGAGGCTCAGCCTAGGCTTGTGACTATGTCCCTTTTCCTTTTGGGTCCCCTCGTGTGAAGTGCCTGGCCCTGACTTTCCACACATGTCACTCCAGGCCTGTCTCACGCCTGTATTCCTGGCTGTAGGGCAGTGGTCTTCAGGAGGCTTAAACCTCACTTCTCAGTGTGGATTTTGGGAATTCATCTGCATGTCCTGGCACAGCATGAGCAGCCTGTGCACTGACCCTGTGCGTCTCCTTGGCCAGAGGAGCACACGTGGCTGCTGGAGGTAGGCAGGAGGCTCACACAGACTGGAGGCTGATGTTCTTGTTCTTCTGTCCTGCCATGTGTTGGCCCTGTCCTGGCAATGATTTTTGGGGATGTGTAGTTGAAGCAGTATTGCTTAGAGTTGTGCCTTTGGACAACAAAACTTCCCTGGTTCCTTTCTGAGATGGATGTCCATAGTGTTTCCCTGCTGATAGTATGTGACCCATGTGTCCCCAGAGCTGTCAAGACTGAGTGGTTGTGTGGAAGCACCAGGAAGGGTAAAAAAGGAGGCTGCCCTCAGCTGCAAGAGCTCTGGGCAGAGCAATGCCTTGTGGACAGAGGTGATGCCTTCCTGGCTGAGGGTCAGAGTCTGGTGTGGATGCAAGGAGGGAGACAGGCTGTGCAATGAGAAGTGCTCTGGGGAGGTGATGAAAGAGGTGGAGTGCAGGAGTCGAGATGTCTGAGGTGTATTGATGCCCATGTGTGGCACAGCACAGAGCTGCTGCAAGGAGCCACCTGCCTGTTTGGCTGGGAGTGTAGGCATGGGCCAGCTGAGGAGCTGGCAGGGGGTGGAAAGCAGCATGTAGGTGGGATGAAGGCTCTACTGGACTCGGGCTGCCCACGGGCTCTGATGCAGCCAGATTTGGCTGTTGGGTGCCTCTTGCTCTCCAGGTGTCTGCCCAGGGACTGTCCACCCCAAGGCAGGCATGCACCTGAACCCCCTGGCTGTTACTCCTAATGGATCTGTGCATGTGGGGTTTTGGCATCAGTGAGGTCATTGCTGTGCACTGGGCTCAGCAAAGGGGGAGCAATGGGGTGACAGAGGGCCTGGGGCTCCCCCCAAGGGTCTGAGGTTGTGGGGGCATTGGGACCCTGGTGAGAACAGAGGTTTGCAAAGGTCAGCAGCGTTGTCGCCGTGTTTGATCTGGACCTTGGCAGATCTCTGGGCTCCTGGTTAATCAGCAGACAGAGGTCAGGGTTCTGTGCACGTCAGGGAAGGTGTCACAAAGCAGAGCGTGGCCTGGGCAGGGGACCACACCAGCAGGAGAATGGGACCCCCAGGGTGGTTAGTGTGGGGGATCCTGCTGGTGACCTCTCACCTCAGGGACAGCTGAGATAGGGTGGAGAGCAAAGTGTCTGTTGCCATGGCCCACAAGGGTGTCTTCTGTCCCTGGTGTGGGTGGCACAGCTACCATGACAGGCATGGTTGCTGCATGCCCAAGTGCTGGCTTCCCTAAGAAGCAACAGCAACTGCTGGCTCGTGTTCAGTCTGCTGTCCACCAACACCCCCAGATCCTTTTCCACCAGGCAGCTTCCCAGCCACTCCTCCCCATGCCTGGAGTGGTGCCTTGCCTTGTTGTGACCCAAGTGCAGGACCCAGCCCTTGGCCTTGTTAAACCTCCTACAGCTGACCTCAGCCCACTTCTCCAGCCTGTCCAGGTGCCACTGCAGAGCCTCCCTACCCTCAAGCAGATTGATTGGCTTGTGGTTTCTGCCAGTTGTGTCTATATATCAATTCATCAACCTCTTCATTCTGGTTGGGTGGTCTACAATAGACTCCCAAGAGGATATCCACCTTGTTGGCCTGCCTCAGCTTTACCAATAAATATTTTTCACCCTTCTTGACCTCCTTGCAATCGAGACACTCCCTAATCGAGAGCCACCCCATTGCCCTTTCTGTCTTGCATGTTCTCTTGCTAGATGTCCTGGTCTGGGGTAGAACAGAGCTGGTTCTGTTCACTGATTTAACTTTTCAGCTCAAGCTCTTCTAATTAACTGCCTTGTCTGAAGTTAGCAGCATGTTTTTGCAGCCTGTCTGCTTTTAAGCAGTGATACAACATGTTGAGTTACTGCCAGGGGCTGGTATGCAGACCAAGGTCACTTCTAAGCTTGTGAACCACACTGAGTGGGGCAGAAAGTAAAGCCATGCCTGCAGGGAGGAGTGGGCAAGCTAAGTGACCCTAAAATTGACCAATGGGTATTGCATCCTGTATCTCACATTCAGTAAAAGCTGAAGGATCAGGAGGGGCAAGCCATGCAGGGCAGGAAGTGACAGGGGTGTCACCAAGTCTCGGAGGCTCTTGGTGTCTGTACCCTCTGTGTGGAGGGGTCAAGTCCTTTTGGCTGACCCCTGGAATAAGTCTCCTTCCTGGCCTGGCAGTGGGTGGTGTTTTCCCCATCCCCTTTGCTGTTTTGGCAGGAGGGGAGGGGGCAAAGTGTGTATTTGCTGCCAGAATGGCATGGGGTGAGCCTGTTATGGGCGTTATAGGGGAGAAATGGGGCACCCTGGCAGGCTGTGCATGGCCTTGGGAGCGAGGGTGAAGGGACTAAATGCCAGCCAGTTTGGCAAATAAGATTTATTGAATGGGGGTTGGACCAAGGACGGGGGACTGGGTTTCAGTAGGAAGCACATTGGGCATTAAGGGGGAAAGCCATCCACGAACTCTTGAGCGAGGAGAAGCTCCCACCCCTCACCTCTAGGCTCCTGCTCATCCTCTTCCCCTCTCCATGTTCTTAGGGAGCTGGAGGAACCCACAGGACTCCAAGCACACGTTTGTCCAGGCTGGGACACGTCCATGGAACATCCCTGGGCGTAAGGGAGGAGAAGACCACGCCGGAGTCCCACCACGTCTGGAGGCCAAGCCCTCGCTGCACTGAGGAGCCAGAGAGGAGCTGCACTCTCACCCAAAGGTAGGAGATTGCGGCTTTTTTTCGCGACACACAGCTCAGAAACAACAACTAGCATCAGCAGCCTCTCGACTCATCCCGATGGACTCCGTGATGACGGCAGCGAATCAACCACCAAGGCACCCAGCGTGGATGGATGGATGGAGACCCTGCCACGAGCCACGTCAACGTTCCATTTATGCCACAATATTGTTTTATTTGTGCCATGTTACTGTTGTTTGTGCCACAGGATTGTTCTTTTTTTGTAAAGCAGCAGCACAATAGTAAAGCAGCACGGAGACCTTAGCAGAGATCCAGGGGCAGCTGGGAGGGGGAGCGGGGCAGAGCTAGGCCAGGTTCCACTCTTCCAGGAGCAGGGATGAGCCAGAGCACGTGCTGAGAACCACCCTGTGCCGCTCGTGCTGTCAGGGGACCGGGGCTCTTTGTCCATGGGGAAGCAGCCTCAGTGGCCAGGGAGGAATTGGATGAGAGATGGCCAGGGAATCTTGTCCCAGACTGAGGAGGGAACCCTACTCAGCCTTGTCGGCCAGGGAGCCGTTGGCTACCCCCGCGCCCTTCTCGCGGAGCTTGCGCAAGTAGTCGTGGGGGCCTTTGCCCTCGAAGGCCGTGGGGCTCTTGTAGGAGCCCCCAATCTTGTCCCAGAGGGTGAAGTACTGCCCGTAGTTGTAGTCGAAGTACAGGTGGTGGTCGGTGTGGTGGGCAGAGCCGTTGATGACGTGCCGCAGGAGGCGGGGGACGCGGTAGTCGCCGTCGTGTATGGAGATGGTCCAGACGTTGACGAAGATGTAGAGGCCCAAGTAGGTGACTTTGTGCAGAGGGAAGAGGAAGGGGTAGACATGGTAGGGCAGGCTCTGCATGAAGCCGTCGACGGGGTGGAAGGCGTGGCTGGCGAAGGGCGTGGCGATCTTCCAGAGGTGGTGGGGCTTGTGGAATCGCTGTGGGGAGAGGGGGTGCTGTCAGGCCTTGGGGCAGAGGCAGGCACGGGGCTTGTACAGGCCGGCCTCTTTTAGGGGTCCCCTGGCCAGGAATGGACTTGCTGCCAATAGATCCTCCCCTGCTTTCCTGTAGGCCCCTCCCAGGTACTTGAAGGTCACTATAAGGTCCCACCAGAGCCTCCTCTTCATCTCACCACACCCCATCAGCATTCCACTCACTGTCCTCCAGTCAGAGGCCATTCCAAATAGTGTGTGCTGACACTGTGGCACAGGCTGTCCCCATTGTTTGTTTTGCTGTCTCCTCCTTTCATGGCTCCCGGGGCAC
>NW_008609439.1:10664-12056 GCF_000691845.1 Merops nubicus
GAAAACCCCCTCCCCCTGCCCCCCCCAAAGGGTGGGAAAGGTATGTGAGCCTTTGGCTCCCATTGCGTCATGGACTGAGGTCTAGTGACACCTCGTTCAGCCGGGCTGAGCCCAGTCAGTTGTTGCCCCATGTTCCCCAAGGGGCATCTTGGCGGTGGCCACAGCCCCAGTATGAGGCAAGGGCTCTCTCCCAGAGCCCAGACTCATCTCCTACCTTATAGAACAGTTTGTGGTGGAGACCACGGTGTATCCAGTAGATGCCCATGTCGGTGAAGAATAGGAAGGACAGCATGCTGAGGAAGACTCCTGACCAGCCTGGGGGAACAGGGATGTTAGGGGTGGTGCCTGGAGACAGTGAGGGACTAGGGAGGTGCAATGGTGGCTAGGCTGTCAAGCAGAGGTGGCAAGCAGGTTGGACAGTCTCCTGTGACTCAGTGAAAGGGATTCAGGTGCCAGTTTGTTGGGAGGTGTGCCTGGGAAAGCCTTCTTTTGGGGAGGGGAGCGTGCATTCAGCAGGCCATCGTGCCCCATCCCTGAGCTGGCACTTGGGTGCCTTATGTTGGCATGAAGGGAACCTGGAATTACAGCTGATAGCTCAGGGCAGCTCGAGGGAGGAGGTGCCTGGGTGGATTTGGGGAGCGATGGGATGAGGTGCACTGCGAGCAGGAGAAATGGGGGACTGAGGGAGGGGACAGCAGCCTGGCAGGGGTGGCAGGGGAGCAGCTCACCATAGGGGGAGTCCTCAATGTTGTCGTAGAGCTTGCTGTAGCCCCGCACCTCGGCGAAGAAGAGGGCGACCGTGGGCACGCTGATCCACGGCAGGGAGCGCAGCGCGTAGCAGATCTCCCGGCGCACCTGGTTCTGCGGGGCACAGGAGAGGGGTCAGGGCACAGGGTGGGCCTGGGCCTGGGCAGAGAGCTGTGGACTGATGCCCATCTGTGCACCCCACATGAGCGTGTTGGTGGCTGGCCTCGAGCTGTGATGGGCACGAGGAGTGATCCCTGCAGTGAGGGGAGGGTTGAACCTTTGTCACCCACGGAGCCACATGCGCAGGGCGGTGCAGAGGGTGCTGGGACAGGCAGTGTCACCGTGGGTGTGTGCAGGGGAGGTGAACTTCTGGAGTTGTTGAGGGGGTCAGGGCTGTTGCTCTTTCTGGAGTGAGGTAGTTTGTGGCTCTTGATGGTGGAGAGCAGGATGTGATGGGTGTGTATGTAGGGCTGGGCGTTGAGTGGGCAGGGGAGTCACATCTGGAGTGAGAAGTCACCATCCCAGGAGGATGGGGAGGTGCAGTGTGTCTACTGGTCCCCAATAGCAGTGTCAGGCTTTGAGCTGGTCTTAGTGTCATTGTGTTTCTAGGGGCTTGGTTGGGTGGGTGAGGGGGGATCATGAGTG
>NW_008609439.1:12530-12921 GCF_000691845.1 Merops nubicus
GGGCAGATGGACTAGCTGACGTTTGGAGGTCCCTGCCAGCCCAAACATTCCACGATGGTGACGCTTGGGTGAGGCAGCGTGCCAGCAGGCAGTGTGGGGTGCACTCACCTCTAGGAACTGGGGGTGCTTCTTGAGCTCATGGTCAAAGATGAAGTAGTAGCTGAGGGTGCCAAAGAGCAGGTAGAGGGCGAGTGCCCCCAGGTTGGTGATGACGAAGAGGCTGAGGAGCTGGCGGCAGGGCTCGCCTTCGGGCCAGCCCGCGGGGTACACGTAGGGCGTGAGGAGGTGCCGGTCCGCAGCGTCCAGGACCAGGTCCATGGTGGCTCCTGGGGGGGAAAGAGGTGGTATGAGCAGTCAGGGATGGGGTGTGGAAGGGGTACCCTGTTTCTTC
>NW_008609440.1:0-2003 GCF_000691845.1 Merops nubicus
TTTTTTTTTTTTTTTCCCTTCTGATTCTCCTCACATAATAGCTCATTGGGGAATTGGGGATGGAGGGAAGAGAAGCTGTGGACAGTGCCTGCTGGTGTTTAGTCAATAGCTGAGGTTAAACCATGACAAGTTTCCATCAGTAGCAGTTAAAATCTTATTCAGATGCAAGTCTGATAAAATGAGCTATATTTTGAACTCACATCTGTCTGCTAATCGAACAAAAACTAACAAACAGTTCAAATTTAGCATATATCATGTATCATCTGAAGTATATTGCTGCATCTACTGTTGGTGGTGGTAGAAATATTGGTTAGTAGCAAAATGAGCTGACTGATTTGTGAGATAATTTGAACAAGAAAATATACTCTAACGTACTTCAGGTTTGACTTGGTCAATGGATTTCTAATCTGCCTGTTAATAAGAGAAGGCTAAATGACAACAAGCATTTCAGCAAAAGGAGGTCTCAGTTAAGGGTAAGAACTTATAAAGGCTGTGGATAGAAAAGGAGAAAAACTGTAACTCTGTGCAACAGAGTATTAAAATTGTTGCAATGCTGTCATTTTAATAATTGAAAATATAATAATGCTAAAACTTTTGAGGTTTCAGTTTTCTAACTTCCCAAATTAGGAAGTGCAGGTTTTAAAAATAAATGGTAAAAAGAACTCTGAAATAAATATTTTAGGTTGAAACAATTTTTTTTCCTATTAACCATGAAGAAAATACTTGCCTTAGACTGACTTTTTTTCCTATATTTATTTATTTTAAAACAAACAAACAAGCAAGCAAAAAGCCAAGCCAGCACTTTAATTAAATTTGGGCTGGAAAACAACTTTCTAGAAGTACCAAAAAAAAACCATCAAGACAAGTCATTACTTTAACTGTTCAACTGTTTGCTTTTCCACCAAAGCAGTTGTTGAAATTCTTATTTGTGCTGTTAAATTTGTGCATATCTGACAGTGGTGTCCCCAAACCAGCAGCTTTTGTGCAGCCATGTGAAAATCATTATGTTGAAAAAATAATGACCTACAGTAAAATTTTAGATGCATTGTCTTGTGTCATATGAGGACATAGGAGTATTTGTTCTTCTCCATTCCTGGAAGAGAGGAAAAAGAAGTCTGATTTATCATGTTGCCAATACTATGGTGTGCAATTTTAATGAATTATCTGCATGAATCATTCATAAATGCACACACACTGATTTAGGAGCCAAATGAATGATGTTTTGTTCTGTTCAATTCATCGTGTTCGTTGGCATGTTAGTAATAATGTATTAGAAAGTCACGAAGGCACTGCAATCCAATTAACTCCCCAAAACCCTGCCACCAGCTCTGTTCACCATGTGAATGAACCCATAGCACCTTCCCTCGTCTACAACTACAATGTTTTAAGGTACAGTTATTTCCATAGTTAAGCAGGAACTCACATTTTCACTTGAGTAAATCAGGACATTTGGATTCACTGTAAATTCTTCTACAAGCATATGTAACCATCTAAATTCACCTTTCACAATTCCTCTGCTCAATTGACCTCTTACCCTTCAGCTTTGTGCCTTGCTGTCATAAAGTTGACATATGCTATTACTATGCTTTTAACAGTGATTTTCTTTTTTTTAGAAAAAAACTTTTACTTATGCTTTAAAAATCAACAGTTTAGGAGTATTTCTTGGCATTTCATCCTATGAAAATATTAGTTCAACTACATTAATTAAATATGTCAATTTCCACACAACTACAACTAGAGAAACAATTCAGATTCTTTAATGAGTATCTTTTCATAGCATCATGAAATGGTTTGGGATGGAAAGGATCATTACAGGTCCTGTAGTCCAACTCCCCTGCAATAAGAAGGGACATCTTTAATTCAATGAGCTTGCTCAGAGCCCTATCCAACCTGACCTTGAATGTTTCCAGGGATGGGGCATCTGTCACCATTCTGGGTAACCTGCTCCAGTGTTTCACCACCCTCATTGTAAAATTAATTCTGTATATCTAATCTGAATCTAC
>NW_008609440.1:2034-5933 GCF_000691845.1 Merops nubicus
TTTGTTGTTTTTTTTTTGTTTTTTTTTTTTTTTTTTTTTTTGTTTTTTTTTTTTTTTTTTTTCTTTTTTTTTTCTTTTTTTAAATCATAAGCCTCTTTTAACCATTGAAAGGTTACAATAAAGCCTGCCTAGAGCTTCCTCTTCTCTGGACTGAACACCAACACTGTCAGACTTTCTTCATAAGAAAGATGTTCCATCTCTCTGATAGTTTTTGTGGCTCTTCTCTGGATACACTCCAGCAGACTCATGTCTTTCTTGTACTGACTCCAGAGCTGGACACAGTACTCTAGGTGGGGGTCTTACCAGAGTGGACTAGAAGGGGACAGTCACCTCCCTTAACCTGCTGGCCACCCTTTGCTTGATTTAGCTCAGGATACAATTGACTTTCTGCACTGCAAGTGCACATTGCTGACTCATGTCCATCTTTTCGTCCGCTATCACCCCCTAGTCCTCCTCTGCAGACTTGCTCTTAATCCATTCATAGAATCATAGAGTCATTTAAATTGTAAAAGACCTTTAAGATTATCAAGTCCAACCATTAACCTAGCCCTGCCAAATCCACCAAAAACCATGTTACTGAGTGTCACATCTACATGTATTTTAAATGCCTCCAAGAACAGTGACTCAAGCACTTTCCTGGACAGCCTGTTCCAATGCTTGATAACCCTTTCAGTAAAAAAAATATTTCCTAACAGCCAATCTAAACCATGTTGTGCCATGTTCCCTGGCACAACTTTAGCTCGTTCCTCTAGTCCTATCACTTGTTCATCCCTCAGCCTGTATTGATACTAGTACTGCCCTGACCCAGGTGCAGGACCATGTACTTGGCACTGTTGAACTTCATGAGGGTCATATCAGCCAACTTCTCATGCTTGTCCAAGTCCTTCTGAAAGGCATCCCATCCCTCCAGCATGCCAACTGCACTGTTTGGCTTGATGTCATCTGCAAACCTGCTGAGGGTACACGTGGTACCATTGTCTATGTCATTGATGAAGGTATTAAACAGCACTGGTCCAAATACAGGCCTCCAAAGGCCACCATTTGTGACTGATCTCCATCCAGACACTGAGCTGTTGACCACTAGTCTCTGGATGTGACCATCCAACCAATTTTTTTATCCACTGAACAGTCCACATATCCAATAAAAGATGTAAAACAATTTGAAAAAAACGAAGTGTGAGAGAAAATTCTACATTAAATTTTTATCGATACACATCCCGAATGTGTAAAAAGCAAGTAATAAACAATTTTCCAGTTTTAAACTTTTTTTTTTCTAGCTATGAAATATTTTTCAGTTTTATTTATGGCTTGTCTTGATAGAGAACATTCAAGCATAATACAGTCCTCAGGCAAAACTATTGCAAAGCACATACCAAAATAAAGGAGTGGACACTATCAGGCTTTATTAAAAACTGAGGTTTAAACAGGTTTCTTCTAACAAAACATTATTATAGAACCATGAAACCACAAAGTCATAAAAGGTACTGGAGATTTCTTTGTATCTGCAACAGATTTGTATTTTATGAGCTAATTAACATACCGATTTATATCTCAGACTGTTGCAGTATTTTTCTCTTGTCATCTGCTATGTGTATACTATATGTAAATCTATATTATTTGCAATAGAATTACTTCACACTTGAAGCTGTGTTCTTTCAACTGTAGTAGCTACAACTGCATCCTTTACACAGAATTCATTGATTCATATAGGAGTGGAGAGGTTCTATAGGCAGTATGGTCTCACTTTTACGTGACATGAACTGGGTAGGAAATTAGACTTTATGTGAAACATGCACTCCATTGTATTGTTTATTTCAGTTCCATTTGTCATAACTAGTAAAAAAAGACAAAATAAACTACAGGCCCTCCTGTGAATCAAAAGATGGATCTATAGGCCTAAGAGTCAGAAGATTATACTAAAAGTAAAAAGCATCAGTGATGGTGACTTAAAACTTTATGTTAATGTTGTCATAGATGTTTCCATATTTCTACCAAAAAAATACAAGGATTGCCTGCAACCAACAGAAGTTGACACAATGCATTTTGTTTCCTGCATGCATATGCCCTAACAAAGTTAGAATCATTCATAGTCACTTTATCTATCTTGTTTAAAAGAAAGAGAACAGAATAAAATCAAAAGTTATAATTTACTTCCTGTTGTGATTACTGCTTCTAGTTCAAAGGCTTTAAAACTGCCACAGACTATGTTGTTACTACTGTTATAGTGACTTTACAGATCGATAAAGTCTCCAAGTTCATCACAACAACAAAAAGGTGATTTTTGGAAGACCTCTGCAGAGTTTGTTGATATATGCAGAAAGAAAAGTCAAAAAAAATGGGCGATGTAAAATGGCACAGCCAGTTTAGTGTGTGATAAACATTTATGTTAGTCCTCATAATTGTGCAAAGTAACTGTTTGTGCTACTACATGGTATACGTGGTATTAGTGCAAGATGTTTTTGTAACAGGATTAATGATGAAACTATCTACTTATTATCAACAGACATTTTCTGTCTCTGCTCTCTTGCAGTCTTCAAAGCAAGATGGAACAGAGATATACCCAACCATGGTGCTTTATGCATGGCCTGAAATCACTGAAGAGAGATCTAAAGAAAACTGAATATAGTCACTTCTTTCTTGAGTGAGGTCATGTAAAAGCAGAAAAAATGTCTGAAAAGACACCATATTTTTAAAGAAAATTATCAAAATACTTTATTATTAGACCAGAGCTGTTAGAGTCTGTTAGGAGGGGCTGTGATAGCTACTAAATATACCTGAAATGTCAAGCAGTCTTTTAGTCCCCACGGAGTGTCAGCAGATAATTAAATTTTTTAGTGATTCTGGAAAGCCTGATCTGAACTGTGGAAGCATGTGAAGCCAATCACCATGTGCATTTAGAATAATGTTTCTCTTAAACATTGAGACTTTTATTTTGAGTTGATATTGCGTAATACTAGATGTATACAGATCCTTATTTTCACATTGTAACAGCATTTTAAGGGTATGTTAGTTTTTCCTGTATGAAATCCTAGCTATATCTGTGTAATTGAGTTAAATATTAGGCCTCTATTTTTCTAACAACATCAGTAATACAAAGCCTATCAGATTTTTTTGGATATTCTCAGGTAATTTGCTCTTGGAAAATCTGAAGAACATTCATGACTCAATAAACTCATAAACAGCCTGAGCTGACAGTGTAATAATACTAGAGAAAACTTTATAAAAAAATAAATTTTATGTAATATATTCAATGTGATTTGAAATAACCAGACATGCTGCAACCTTATTTTGAAGTGTCCCCATTTCTTTTCTCCATCTTTTCTTTTTTAAGTTGTAATGTCTGTAATTCATAGCTAAGATATTTTGCCTTCATTCCTCCTCGGAAAAATTAAAAATACCTTTTTTTTTTTTCTGTTAGCTGAAGCTTTTGTGCCGTCTATGCAGGTTTCCATTAGTTGAAAGTGGTTTTAGCTAGCTGGACCCATGCATTTCAGTCAATTACTGACTTTTATCTTGTTATTGTAGAGGGCCATGTCTTTCTTAAAACGGTCAATTAACTTCATGGAAATAAATGGAGAGGAGTGTATGATGTGTGAGCAGCACTGCACTGCTGTCAAGATTACCCCAGCACTGAAGAAGAAAATATCATAGACCTTCTTAAAGAATAGAAAAAGCTTTCATCAAAGTAGGCACTTCTTTTTTTTTTTTTCATATTACTAGGGTTATTTTTCTGGTGCCTTTTCATCACAGTTTAGAGTCAACTATACAGCAGTTGAGTGTCCGGAAACTCTTGAAATATCCCAAACGTACTTAAAGTAGAGCTCTGTGTTTTTACTTAGCTATTTCTTCTGCTGACTGCTTGCTCAACTAAAAAGGATAGTATCATTAACAGGCAAACC
>NW_008609441.1:0-661 GCF_000691845.1 Merops nubicus
ACATGCAAAAGGATTTCAGCCATCATCGAGGCGAGCAGCTTGTCACTTGGCTGCTCTGACGCTGGGATAACAAAGTTGGTAGTTTGGAACTAGAGGGGGAAGAGGCCAAGTAGCTGGGATCCCTGTCCAGAGAAGGAGGCATTGACAAGGTGACTGGAGAACAGACACAAGCCCTCAGCCTTTGGACAGTCACTTCTGACCTGAGGTGTCCCCTCTCAGGGAGAGATACTGAGACTCAGCCCACTGAGATCTTGGACGGCTCTTAGTGGGTCTTATCTTAGGATCTGTATTTATAGGGCTGTAGGATGACTGTTGTTGGTCAGCACTAGCTGGTACTTTTCCAGCGAAGCTATCAATCTTGGCTCTTCCAGTTTGGGCTGACATCTTCCCACGTGCCCTGTCCAGAACATACAGGAATCTGGGGGTGCCCAACTGATCCATTCTGATGTCCTTCAGGAAATGTGGGGAGACTGTCTTGGTTCCAGCCAAGTGCACGAGACCAAAATGCTTTGGCCATCAAGGTTTTCCCAGCTGCTAAGCCCATTCTCTGCAGCGATGGTGTCAGCTTCACAACATGGTCTAAACCTTTGCTTTCTCACAAGCAGACCAGTGTAAGGGGGTCTGTACCACTACATTTCACAGAATCACAATGTTAAGGGTT
>NW_008609442.1:0-843 GCF_000691845.1 Merops nubicus
GGGGTGCCGTGTGAACGGGATTTCGGACCCGCTTCGTCCGAGCTGCCGCCACCACTGGAGGCGACGGGCGCCTGCGGGTGTCCCCGGGCAGCCTCCCGCAGACCCCGCTGTCCTGCCGCAGGGCTCGCTCGCTACCCTGGCGACACAGCAGAGGTGCTGCAGGGGCCCTTACAAGCTGCCATTTACGTGGTTTTATTTCCACAGCTCCGTGCCATTAAAAGCCCATAATTAAAATAATTAGAACAAAGACATTTGCCTTGCAATCAGCATGTATTTCAATAAGATATTTTAACTTACAGGCGAAAGCTGTTAACTTATTATCTAAATAACGTCATATATAGTGACAGTACACTAGTGGTGCCAGGGAAGCATTTCTAGATCCAACTCATTAAGGGTATTTATGGCATTTATTTCTTTTTTAATCCCTTTCAACTTGATGAACACACATCAAACCTCCAGGAAATGACACAGTAGAGTTCAGATAGTCCCTGATCCTCAGGTAAGCCAGGACAGAGCTGCAGGGAGCTGAGCCGCCCCTTGGCAAAGTCTTGCATTTGTGGTGGCTGGGACAGCCCTTGCAAGGGCCACGGGAGGCTCTTGACAGAGGTACAGCTTGGTCAGGGCACTGCAGTGGTATCCTGCAGCATGAGCTCGGATGGCCTCAAACCTCTCCAAAACACTAAAGAGAAATTCTGGCTCTGGGAATTGATTTTTCACTTTACCGCATCAGAGGCCCTTCAAAATAGCTGCTGTCAGCATCCAAGAGTTAACGTGCGCTGGCTGCCGGCAGCGGGGAGGGGATGGGGAGGGGCGGGGTGGCCCTCCCTGCCTCCTCTTTCTCTG
>NW_008609442.1:1067-2119 GCF_000691845.1 Merops nubicus
GCAGCGACGAGTAACCGTCCCTGGGCTGCCGGCACCGGGCAGGAGATGGGAAGGGGCTGGCTGCCCGTCCTGCCCTCGTCTTCCTCTGCTGAAGGAGCTGGAGCATCTCAGTGTTTCCCACGCCGCTGCCCTGGCCCTGCCTGCAGCCCAGGCTGGACGGGCCCTGCAGCGGGTGGCACCGCGCCGTGGCCTTTGCCCTGCTCCTCCTCCAGACCCAGAAACGGCCTTTTCCCCCAGCGGTGTTTTTGGGAGGGTTTTTCGCAGTGGCTTTGCCCCTGTGAAGGTTGGTGTCACCCCAGCAGTGGGTGTGTGGGCCTACCTGCCAGGACGGTGCCTGTGGCTCCTGAGGGTCGGGGGAGGGATGGTGTCACCAATGTCCCCGTGCTGGCTGGTGGGACCGGGTGACGGCTCCTGTTCAGCTGCCATGATGTATAACACAGTGCACCTTCCCTCTAGGGCTCTCTGCAGCCAGCAGCCCTTCACTTCCCAGGTTTAAAAATAGTTGCAGGCATTATAAACAACCTTGCATGGAACATGACTTAAAATTTGTTGTTCATCCTGTCTGTGTTCCTTGTGGGAATGGATGCTCTTATCTCTTCCTTTCTGTGCCCGGGTTACTGCTCTGTGCAGGAGAGGAACGTGAATGATACGGCATATCCAGTGCTCAGCCTCACATAAAGGAAATATCTGTTTATTTGCTTCTGCTTCTACAATGCTTCAATTTCTTCAGGGGCCCCAAGCTGAAGCAGCAGCTCAACAGCCAGCTGAAGCAGCAGCTCAACAGCCACCAGAGAATCGCGTGGAGCCTATTACCTACCAGGCAGTAGCTTTCCAGAGAAATCTGCTTACAGAGGACAGACTTTGGCTCTTTCTCAAGTGCTCCTTCCAAATCCAAGGTCTGTCTGGCAGGCTCCGCGTTAATAAACACTTGCACATTAGCAGTGGTGAAGTTTTTATCTTCTGCTAAGAAGGTATGAATTATGCAGCAGGGAAGCACATGAGCTAGCGGTGCGTGAGTCGCTCGACGGCCCCAGCGCCGGCTGGCCCGCGGG
>NW_008609443.1:0-5446 GCF_000691845.1 Merops nubicus
AGTTCAATTCTGTAATAGTGAAGCTCAGTAAAGACAGACTTGTTGCCTCAGTGCAGACATAGTGGTAAATTTTTATCTATAAAATGTCCAGGCAATGGCTGGAAAGCTGATATTTATTTTTGCACACTTTAACCCCATGTCTCAATGGAGATACTAATGTTTGAGGCTCATAGAGAGCTCTAGGGAAGGGAAGAGGTGTGAGAATACCACTTCTGGTCCACAATTTCGGTGTAAAATTTTTGGTATTTTCTGTCATGATGCTTCAATATCTACAGCCAGAAATGCAGTGTTTGTGTCTGTAGAAAACCAAGCTCCTCTCCTACAGAATGGTCTCCTGGGCATGTTTCTTCCCATGATGGATTGGAGAAGTTGTACTTTGTGCCTTCAGTTCTAAACTGTTTCGATGTACTGATAAAACGTTGGTGGGTTTATGGTGATGTGCCATGTTTTCAAACCCTACATCAGGCAGATAAGGTTGTAGGGACCTAGCAGGAGCCACTGCTTTGTGTAGAGGTCAGAGGTGAGAGATGTGCTGCTTGTGCAACAAAACAGTGGGTCTGGTGCTGGGATGAAGCCCTGGAATGACAGGCACCAGCCTTGAACTTTTTATGAGCTCAGAGGCATCAATCCCCTGTGGAGATACAGGGTACCTGTGGCTGGCTGATGGACCATATCTTCATTGTATGTATACTGGGAACTCCTCCCTTCCTCAGAGGTTTTTTGACCCTGGACCTGCTGTTCCACAAAAGGAAAAGAACTGGACTAGTTCCTTAGCAGACCTAAGCCCATGCTGCACCAAAGCCTCATCCTGGAGCTATGGTTGTAACCATCTGCCCTTTGCTTCTGCATCAAGTAGTGACTGTTGCTGAGGTCAAAACCATCATCCCTATGCTTTGGGCATGGTATGCAAGGGGTAGGTGATGCCAGTGCTGCATCTCTTCAAGCACTGCAGATGCATTGTGGGGAATAAGGACCAGCACCTCAGTGCCAGTGAGTTGTCACCAGGCTTCTGCTTCAGGTTACCCACCAGTGCATGCTGTAGGCTGTTGAAATGCTTGAGGGAATCTGTGTTGTTAGCAGGAGGAAAAAAGTCTATTCTCAGATTGTCATTTAATCTCAATTTCAAGGTATTTGAAAGAAATGGAGGGGTTGAGGAAGCCTCTGACACCACGTGAGCTCTGCTATGCAGTGGCAATGATGTTCCTGCCTCTGAAGATGCTCCAAAGCACTTTCAAAGCATGACATGTAGACAAAATAACCTCCATGCCTCTTCTCCCTGCTTTGACTGCAAATATGTCCCTTATTCCTGCAGTAGGGTAACAGCCAATTGGTTTCATGAGAGCTGGACTGAGAAAATTTTTTAGCTAGAATAGCCCCATTTATTTAGGTGTTGCAGATTTTGGACAAAGGCTGCAGCTATCTTTAAATCAGACACTGTAATAGGTGATGATTGTGCAATATGGACTTGGAGCTTTAGTACATGAACATTAAATTTATTACAGTACCCTTTGAGCTTGGGTGGCACTTGCCAAATAGGCTAATCTACTAATTCACTTTGCTTCTAGCTGCTTTCAGAACAAAACCAACTTCCAAATATTTTTTTTCCATTTGCAATTGTAATCAAAGGACAAGCAGTGATACAAGAAATGAAGCAATGTGGGTGAAGTAGAACAAAATCATTTAGTGGGCTACTGGAGGAACAATTTAAAATGTTGACAGATGCCAAAAGGAGAAGTGGGGGGGAAGACCAGAATTCCACTTTTGTGAAGAGTGTATCAGGAGATGAGTGAAACTACAAAGTGCTGGCTGGGAATCTAAGGTGAGGGTGTTCTGGCTTGTTTAGGGTCGTTGGTTTGTTTTCCTATTTTATTTATTTAAGGATTGAATGCATTTGAAAAGTTGGCAAGCTGGTTTTAGAATTGGAGGCACAAAGTGATATGGAATGCATCGTTAATGTGGTGCCTCAGTCCAAGGGAACATCAAATTTGGGTGGTACAGGGGAAGAATGTGAGTTAAAACAGTGTTAATAGGGTTAAAGAGAAATAATCTGAGATGGATAAGAATTCTAGGGTAGAAGCAATAAGAGATAATATCATCTGCTGGCTGGATTAGAGGATATCACATCACAGTGAGGACTGGGATTTTATGGGACTAGTATAATTTGTGGGCTGTCCTCAACCATGCTTTTTTTAAGTCAAGTCTAGAAAACATTCCAAAACTAGCTGCTTTTTCTGTCTTCTTTTCCTTTTATTCCCCTCCAAATGTCATACAAAACCCCCTCCAGCTCTCTTCTCCAGGCTCAATTAGTGCTTTCAGTTCCTATTAGGTTTGGGTATCCATCTGACCCTCCCTGCAGGTTTTCAAGGCCCTCTGCAGCCCTCCTGGCCACCCACCAGCATTCCCACCAGCAGAACTGGGCTCCCTGCAGGTCTCTCCCAGGCATGCTGCCTGCAAGACATGGCCCGAGTCTCCTCTTGCTCTTAATCATTGTTGATTAAAGTTGATTGCAGAACTGCTTTTCTCTTTGGTGTGGAGATGTTTTACTGCTACCTTATGCCCTCCAGCCCACGGATGCTTCCGTTTGCTGTCCCAAAACACCTGGTTGTGGCAAATGAGATGTGGAAAAGAGGAGAGAAATATTCACTAGCTCTTTTCTTGGTGGTATTACAACTTTTAGTTTGGTTGGTTGTTTTTTTTTTTTTTCTTTTGAAAAAAATATTTTCTTCTAGCTGCAGTTCTACTGTTGGTTTGTTTTCCTCTTGGGTTTCTTTTACCTAATAGAAGATGAGCTTTCTGAAATCTGGTGTGCTCTAGGAACATGAATTCAGTCTGACAACAGAGGTAGAGAAAGGGAATGAAGCAGACACAAGTTTTTAGCTGAGGAGTCACACTATGACTTTCATATGAACTTCAGGATGCTGCCTTATCACCAGGGAAGGAAAAGGCCTTTAAATAAGACAGTAGTGTTGGTTGACATTCATCCCATCCCCTTCCAACTTTGTGTATGTTTCAACAACACAGCTTGTTGAATATTTGCCTGCATGGCTTTTGCAAGAGGAAGAGGAAACCTTTCTTCAGTACACTTTTGTCTTTTAAGGACTAAGTTAAAAGTTGCAGAAACCCGTTAAAAAGCTGTGAACACTTGGGTTATTCTCAGGATTATTGCAAGTTTTGATGACAAATTAGAAATTGCAAAGCAGAAGGAGAGGAAGAGACAAAGTTTCACCAAGTTCTTTTTATCCTTCATGAGCCATCAAGAACCTCCGTCACCTTCTGGCCCCAGTCCAGAGTTTTTAATCCAAAATGTAGTAATAAGTATTATTGGATAACAATATCTATTCTTTCTTGAAACACCTAGATGAATGTTTAACAGCCTAGAAGGTTTTCTTATCAGTGTAGTGCTACCAAGGTATAAAACCCCATATAAACATCTTTTAATGAGTTGGAGTTGATGGCCCTGAGCTACACTTTGAGCCATCACCTCCTCCCAGATGATCATTAATCCTCAGGAGACACCCCATCCATTGCTCATAATTACCTAAATAAAGATAATATTTTATAGCTTAAAAAAACCCTTTTATGCCATGTTTTCTTGAGCACATTTGGTATTCTGCTTCCAAGGTGTGCAGCACAGCAAAAATTGGGCTTTATTGCACCCTTGTGACCCCTCTGACTATCGGACTGGAGCGGAGCTTTACAAAGCTGGGCAGTTTTAAAAAAAACCTGCCTACATAATATTGCATCCATAATAGATGGGAATGGTTCCAAAACAATCTATTGCATAATTACCTAATTAATACAATCTGTAATAATTAAAAATCCTTTGGAGAATTTGTAGAAACATTTTACTATGCATGCGTTGTAGATAATTTTTAGGCTCGGTGTCTCAGCTGTTTGCTTTTATTTTATTTTTTTTTTTTTGGGTTGTTTTTAATTTGGTCTCTCCAACTGCCAACAGTCTTATTGCTGCTTTGTGGCCCAGGCACTTAACAAATTTCATTTCTCAAATGGAAGGGACCGAATTTTCTCCCCAGAAGTGCAGTTCACAGGCAAGGGCAACGTTCGGCGTTAACTTTTCTTGTGCAGAGACAAACACAAAAGACAGGTTTGCATAAGTGTATTTCAAGGGCTTTTTCAACTGTTGGAGAGATTTAATAAAGAAAAATAGAAATTTCAAACTAAAAAGAAATCGCTTTGGGCTAGAATGTTAAATCAAGATACAAAAATAGACTTTGCAGATGCATTATAACCCCACTCATCTCACAATGGTCTGATGGAGCAATTGTATTACTGGTACTTATTTACTCTAGCAGATATTCTGGAGCATCATATAAACCTCTACTTGTGGAATTAGCAGTTATGTGGCCTGTGGTGACATATTGGTGTGTTTGTGAGGTGCTGCCCCAAAATTGCTTTCACTTGGTGGTGAAGGGAGAATGCCTTCATGTAACTGGTGGCACTGGGTCTCTGTTTATACTGCACCTTTTCTGAGGAAAGGATGAGCCCATTGATGGCAAAACATCATGAGAAGTCATCAGAAATAAGAGGAGATACTTATTTAACAACCAAAACTCTGGGCCTCTGCCCCTGTACCTGGAGCTCTTGCTGTTATGCTCAGCAGAGCAGCCCTGCAGCCGAGCCCAGGAGCAGCATCAGCCCCACAGATGCACCACTTCAGCTCAGTTCTCCTTTCTCTGCCTCTAAGATAGCATGGGAAAGCTTTTTATTTCCCTTTCCATTTCCTTTTTCTGAAAAACCCAAACAGGCATCACAAACAAAGGGTAATGGTGAAATCTGGGTTGTCCTGGACAACCCCACTGCCTGCAGCTGATGCCACTGCTACAAGCAGAACCTTTTTCCTCATTTTTTTTTTTCTCCCTTTTTTCTACCTAAAATAAAGTGGGTTTGATTTGCCAAATGTGGTTGAAAAGATTGTCTATTAACACCTTAATACCAGGTAATTAGTTAAAACTGGGATGTCACAGGATCTATACCCTTGACTTGGCTATTATCAAATCATCAGTTGAAAAGCTGGACAGAAAACTCTACAGAAACAAGATTCATCATTAAAGCCAACACAGGCTCCTTGCTGGTGAGAGAAATTTTCTTTGAATAAGCAGAGTGGACAGCATTAAATGTTTGGTCAATGCAGAAGGTTCTCAATGAATAGTTGTTAGAAGAGTCTGGCCTCATCCTCTTGACCCCTGCCCTTTAGACATTGACCAGCATTAAGAAGATCCTCTTTCAGTCTTCTCATCTCCAGGCTGCACAGCCCCAGGGCTCTCAGCCTTTCCTTGGCACAGAGATGCTCCAGGTCCCTCAGCATCTTTGTAGCCTCCTCTTGGATTCTTTCCAGTAGTTTCTTGTCTCTTGTTAAGTGGGAAGCCCAGAACTGGACACAGGTCTCCAGATGTGGCCTCACTAGAATCATAGAATCATTTAGGTT
>NW_008609444.1:0-3465 GCF_000691845.1 Merops nubicus
TGGGATCACCAGCGTGGCTGCTCTGCACATGGGCACCCCGAGAGCAGGGTGCCACCCCTGTGGGGGGACAGGCTGGCACATGGAGCCAAACCCTCCCCTGGGGATAAATGTCCTGGGAGGATCCGTGCCGTGCTGGTGGGTGCATTCCACAGGATCACCGACTCCCAGCATGGTGGGGGTTGGAAGGGACCTCTGGGGAGCACCCTTGAGGTCCCATCCAAGCTGGGCTTCGATGATTTCATGATTGATTCCGTGATTCCACGAGTCTATGATTTTGTGATTCAGTGACACCATGACTCCATGAGTCTGTGCTCCCAGGACTCCATTATTCCATGGCTCTGTGAGGATGAAGACAGGTCTTCAGGCTCCTGACCCTGCTCAGCCCTGTGCAGACATCAGCTCTGTGGGTGCTGGTTTTGGTGTGTAAACCCAACTGTGGTGTGTGCCCAGGCTGCCAGCCCCTCGCCACGGCTGCTGCCACCTCCACGCTGGGGTTTCCCTGGCTCCACTCCTGCCCTGCTCCCGGTGGGACGTTCCCACCTGATTCCCTGTTTGGAGATCCCGACTCCTCTCCCCTGCAGCAGGGGGATTGTGGTCCCTGGGTTCTATCCTGGTGGGCTCAGGGACCCTTCCGGGGAGGCTGCTCAGGGGTGCTGTTATCGGGGGGGTAGGGGACAGAAAGAACCCCAAAGTTCCTGCACCTGCAATGACACAACTGCAAGTGCAATATCCTCCCTGCCAGCACCTTGTTCTCATGAGACCAAATTAGTCATTATCAAGTTTAATTTTCACATCCACATTGTTCTGCTGTTGTGGGATGTGTCCTTCAAACCTCGGGGATCAGTCCCTGGGGGAGCTGCAGGAAAAGCTGCTCTGAGGGTGGCTGCACCCAGCAGAGCTGGCGGCAGGGTCTGCACTGCCCTGCTGCTGGAAGGGGCCTGATCCTGCAGGTGCTGAGTGTCCTCCTACCTGGCAGCAGAGGAGGCTGCAAGGCTGATACTAATTTTCCCTGAGTGCTTTCTTACAGCCCCTCCCTCCCAGCAGGACCTTGAGGGGCTGGAGTGTGGCCAGAGAAGGGCAACGAAGCTGCTGGGGAAGGGGCTAGAGGCCAAGTGTGGGGAGGAGCAGCTGAGGGAGCTGGGGGTGCTGAGCCTGGAGCAAAGGAGGCTTAGGGGAGACCTTCTGGCTCTGCACAGCTCCTGACAGGAGCCTGGAGCCAGGTGGGGGTCGGACTCTGCTCCCAAGGACAAAAGGGAACAGTCTCAAGTTGTCCCAGGGGAGGGTGGGGTTGTGACACACGGGGGCTGTGAGCAGTGGCTGCTCCCAGCCTTCCCAGAAACACTCTGCTCTCTTCTACACTGAACTTTGATCTTCTATTCAATTTTCTTTCTTCCAGAAAGCAGAGAGACCAAGAGGTGCCCTGGCTGGGGGCGAACTCCCAGCAAGCTGCCGAGGTGGATGTGGGGCTGGGAAAGGCTGGACCTGTGCTCAGAGGAGGGACACGGCTGCTGGCCGCAGGGCGAGGAAGGATGGAGCTGGTGGTGGGACACAGGATGGGCCTGAGCAGCTCATGGCTTGTGAAGAGCAGAGAGCAGTGGTGGAGGAAGGGCTGTGTTGGCTCTGCCCTGGGAGGCTGGCTGGCATCTGGGCGGGGTGGCCCCTGGGCTGCCCCCCCCGGGAATGGGCAGGTCTATGGGATCCCAGTCCAGGGGCACGACCCCTGGCAGCATGCTGGTGGCCTTCTTTGCCACCTGGGCACACGCTGGCTCAGTCACGTAAGTGAGGACCTGGCCCCCAAACTTGTCCCTGTGAGAGCCCATCCCAACCACAGTGCCTGTTGCCCACAGCAGACGGGGACAGGTCCCCAGCTCAGCAGCTGCCCCGGGGCTGCTGCAGTGGTGGGGTCAGGGTCACAGGGTCTTCCCAAGAGCTTGTTGGGCCAAACTTGCTTCTCAGGGTCTTAGATAAGCATTTTCTGTTTTGAGCAGGGGTATCATGGGCTGCCTGTTTCCATCTCGTCACAAGAGCTCGTCCTGTTGGCAGAGAGCAGAGCAAACGTGCAATGAGCTCCACAGGTCTCTCTGGAGAGGGGACAGGAGCTCCTGGCACTGTCCTCACAGCAAACTGCTTTAAAGTGGGGACAACGTTGTGAGCAGGGCCTGTTGGGACAGGGGGTTGATTTTAGACTAAAAGAGGGAGATTGAGACTAGAGAGAAGGAAGAAATATTTTATGCTGAGGGTGTTGTTGTTGGGCACCCAGGTTGCCCAGAGAGGTGGTCGCTGCCCCATCCCTGGAACCATCCCTGTCCCCAGAGGCACCCGGGGGCACCGAGTGGGCTCAGCCCACGGGCACTTCTCCTCGGCGGCCGCTCCTCCTCTTCCTTCATTCCCATTTATTTTTGGCTCCCAAGTTGTCATAAACGATTTGAGCTCAACAGTGTTTAAAATCTGAGCTCCAAACAGCTATTTAAAGCCTCGGCAGGATGCAGGAGTGTATTAAAAGCTTATTTTTAGAGCTGCTCTTGGCGCAAGAGGCAGCGGTTCAGTGCCCCCCGGTTCCTGCTGCCTCCCATAGCCCACCCTGGGCATCCCACCGGGCACTGCCGAGTGCCACGTCCCGGAGGGGGCATAGAGGGACCCTCTGCTTCATGGGGCCAATGGCTCCAGCCCCGAGCCCTGGATTTGAGCACTACAGATTCGGTTGGAAGGGGGCTTGAGTCTGCCTGCCTTCAAAGTTCTCGTCATCAGCAACAGAAAAGAATTAGCATGTTGCAGATTTAAAAAATCCCGTTCATTAGAGGTTCATCCCCCAATGTTTTGGGAAGGAAGAAGCTCCCTGAGCAGCACGCTGCTCCTCTCCATGTCCTGATCAGTTAAAACCTCGTGGATTCATCTCCCGGTGCCCAGGAGGGCTGTTGCCCTCACGTATTTTATTCTCCATGGTGGACAACTATAATTCTAACCTGGGATATTTTTTGGCCTGCATTTAATTAGTCATAATTCTGAGGTTTTCATAAGTCGCATACTGCACATGCTGAAGTGCTAATGAGGTATTTCCATGCTGAATCACCAGCAAATGATTTCCAGCGATGATTTTGTTATTAAATCTGCAACCCCTGGCTCCGGCGAGCTGTGCTGGGAGCAGCCTGTTTGCTAATATGGGGAGACAGTGGAATGCAAGCAGAAAATATTATGAACTCGTCATCTGAGCACTGACATATTGATGTGGCACCTGCACCTGCCTGCAGGGTTTTCCAAAAAACGCTCGGGAGCGAGCCTGACAGATTGGGTCTCTTCAGATCCAGGCTGCTTGTTTAACACACCGCAGCCAAGCGAGACCAGAGCCCGAGGAAAACACCGGCTGGGAGAGCAGGGGCACCTCGTGTGGCTCAGCGTGGGCAAGGGCAGGGTCCTGCACCCGTGTCGGGGCAACCCCCAGTGCCAGCCCGGGCTGGGGGTGAGGGG
>NW_008609445.1:0-203 GCF_000691845.1 Merops nubicus
TACCGACCTCAGCCCTGGGCCCCTCCTCAGCCGCAGGTCCCCTCCTCAGCCCTGGTTCCTCCTCAGGCCCAGGCCCCCTCCTTAGTCCTGGGACCCTCTTCAGCCCCAGGCCCCTCCTCAGCCCTTGGGCCTCCTCCTCAGCCCTTGGGCCTCCTCCTCCGCCCCGGGTCCCCTCCTCCGCCCCGGGTCCCCTCCCCAGCCCC
>NW_008609445.1:754-965 GCF_000691845.1 Merops nubicus
CACCCTTGGGCTCCGTCCTCACCCTTGGGCCCTGTCCTCACCCCGGATCCCCTCCTCAGCCCCAACCTCTCCTCAGTCCCATTTCCTCCTGAGCCTTGGGCCCCCTCCTCATCCCCGTGCCCCCTCCCCTCCCCGTGCCCCGCAGACCCGGTGCTGGGTTACCTGATGAAGGGGCTGTGCGACCGGCGCCTGGCCTCTGCGGCGGCCAAGG
>NW_008609445.1:1124-1706 GCF_000691845.1 Merops nubicus
GCCCAGCACTTCAGCGGCCTGCTGGACATCGCCCGCTCCCTCGACTCCTTCGCCCTCTCCCCGGAGGCCGCCGTGGGGCTCCTCAAAGGTGGGTCTGGAGAAGCCCCCCCTGGTTTTGGGTGGCCTTGCCCAGGGGGGAGCGTGCGGCCTTGTCCCGAGGCCTGTGTCTGGGTTTGGAGCCTTCCCCGGAGCTCGTCGTAGGTGGGAAGGTGTTTTTGGGGTTTACTCAGGTTTGGGGGCAGGAATGGGGTTTTCAGCTCCAGATGGGGGTTGAGGTGTCGCCTCTTGGGCCTCTCAAGCATGGATGGTCTCCTGGCCAGGCAGGACTCGTGTCCAGGCCTCGGAGCTGCCCGATGGATTGGAGTGAGGCTGAGACCTTTGGAAACAGCAGCTCTGAGCCTGAGGAGCCTGTGCAGTCAGGGCACAGAACTCACCTTTTCACTCCTCTGTGCTCCTGGGTGGGTGTCAGCAGTGTTAGCCACGTCCTGAGCTGCTCCTCTCCCTGCCACGAGCTGTTTTCTCCTCCTTCAAAGCAAATAAAATGAAGGGTTTGGAAACGTGGATTGGGAGGGGCAGCGCAGG
>NW_008609445.1:1875-2657 GCF_000691845.1 Merops nubicus
AGGCAGAATTTCTCTCCTGGCAGAGTGGTGAGGCCTTGGCCCAGGCTGCCCAGGGAGGGGGAGGAGTCCCCAACCCTGGAGGGCCTCAAAAAGGGTGGACGTGGCACTTCAGGACATGGTTTAGTGGTCTTGATAGTGTTGGGTTGATGGTTGGACTTGATGATCTTAGAAGTCTTTTCCAACCTTAATGGTTCTGTGGTTTTTGGAGGAGCCCTGGAACCCCTCAGCCCTGGGCAGGGGGGAGGCTGTGGGGACACGCTGGGTGCCCAGACGTGTGTGTCTCATCCTTCTCCCTTCAGATGGTCCCTGTGGATCATCCCTTCCTCCTTCCACCCTGCAGAAAGGCTTTTGGTGCCTGGTTTAACCCCAGAGTGGGGTCTGAGCTGCAGAGAAGCATCTCCCAGCGTGGGGAAACCCTTCCCTGCCCTCACCCTGGAGCCTTGTCCTGCCCGGGGGGGCTGCAGGGGATCCTCTCTCCTCTAGGCCTTGCACCCCTTGGGCTCCTCACCACCTTCCTGCACCTCAACCCATCTCCTCTTGCCTTTCAGGGACAGCCCTGGTCCTCGCCAGGCTCCCCCTGGAGAAGATAGCAGAGTGCCTCAGCGAGCTCTGCGCCGTGCAGGTGATGGCGCTGAAGAAGGTACATCCCTGCCTGGAGCCACAGGGCCCTGTCCTGGGCTGGGTGGGGCAGCTCAGAGGCCACCAAGCTGCCATGGTGGCTCCAGCTGCTGTGGAAGACATCTGTCACAGTCACACAGCGTGGTGGGGCTGGGAGGGACCTT
>NW_008609446.1:0-228 GCF_000691845.1 Merops nubicus
GGTCTGAGAGGGGTGAAGGTGTCCCCGTGCCCCCACGTGGGCATTGCCAGAGGTAGGTGTGAACAGTGCAGAGGAGACACAAATTAAAGCAGCTCTTCGTTATCTGACTGCCCCAAAAAAGAGCCTAAGGCGACCCTCCCGCCCTGTGCTGGCCCATCCCACCGCGGGACACCCTCCGGGGGGTGGGCGATGGGCAGAGAGGAGCCGCTGCCACCTCCCGGGGGGCAC
>NW_008609446.1:243-676 GCF_000691845.1 Merops nubicus
CCGCTGGCACGGCCCGAAAGGCTGCAGGGGGCCCAGCATGAGACCCGGCTGCAGCAGGGAGGGGGGCACCCAGCCCCTCGTCACCAGCCTGCCCCTCCCTGACACAGCACGGGGAAGAGATGAAGCAAATCCTCATAAGGTCCTTCCATGGGTATGAAGGAGGAAAAGGGAAGTGACACCAAGTGGCTCTAAGAGGGGTCTCAGAGGACTCAGCTCTTCAAACCCACGCGAGCGCCTGCTGAGACTGACCACGCACAGACCCGCACGCCCGATGTCCACGCTCCCGACCCCGGGGCGGGGGAGGAAATGGGGAGGAAATCTGAGTACCGGGAGCCAGGAGGTCTGGAGGAGCCAAACACGCAGCAGTTCTTACACCCAGCCCTGCCCGAACGCCAGCTCGCTGCTCCCAGCTCACACCAAACCCCCGCCTGGG
>NW_008609446.1:1036-2199 GCF_000691845.1 Merops nubicus
GGCTGAACGCGGCGGCGGCAGCGGGTCCCTTTGGGACACGTGTGACCACCAGCTGTGGGGACAGGCAGGGACGAGACCCTGGGCAAGGGTGAAATTCCAGCTCGGTCCTCTTGCAAAACCACAGGGTTTGCTCTGAGCCTTCCTCTGCTCACCTGCCTCATCCTCGCAGCTGGAGGTGTCTCCGGCTAAAGGCAAAAGGGACTCGTGGAGGGGACGTGAGAGCTTTTGGGGGCTTTTTGGGACAGGGACCAGCTCCAAGCACCCCGTCAGCTGCAGCCAGCCCCAGCCCAGCGCCTGTGCACGGTGGGGGACGGGGAAGAAAGCGGCTGGTTGGGGTTAGGACCCTCAAATAGGAGACACGTTCTCAGCCCAGCCCTCAGCACCAGCTCTGGGCTCGTCTTGGCACCTCCAAGCTCCTGGCGTGTCGGGACCCTCCCACCCACGACCCATCTCTGGCATCTTTGACTTCCCTTCTGCTCAAGCCCCACCAGGTCTCTCACAGGTGGGAGCCAGGCAGCACCTCCCCTCCTCGTCCCCCTCCTAAACTGGCCACGTTTCACATCAGTGCAGAATTCGGGCGTGGAACGACACCCCTGACACCGGGACACCCACAGCCTGGAGACCTCACCCCACAGCGGGGCCGGGAGCCCTCAGGGGGCTGGGGCCCCTCGTTCCTCCAGCCCTGGCCACTCCTCCTCGAGTTTTATCTGACTCGGACTGACCCAACCAGCAACTCCATCCAGGTCCTTTGCTGGTGGGAAGGGCACAACCCCGGGGGCTCTTTGCCAGATGGGCAGAGCAGCACCCAGGACCGACAGCTCTGGGAACTAAGCGCAGAGCACCAAAGAAACGGCAGCTTTGGTCCAGCTGGGAGGAATTCACTCCCTACGGCCTCTGGAAAAGAAGGAAGGAGGGGAGGAAGGAGCAGGCTTGGGGGCAGTGGGGCCGAGAGCTCCGGGACACGCCGCAGGAGCCGCCCTGATCTCCGAAACATCACACCCACGGGCTCGTCTGCAGGTTTCCATGCGTTTCACTTTATTATTTTCAAGTTGACGAACAATATTGAGACGACTGGGTCGAGTAAGGCCATTTTCCTCTTTTTTTTTGTGGGTTCTTTTTTCCCCCCCTCCCCACCCCCGGGCTGGGAAGCTCAGAGCACGGCC
>NW_008609446.1:2247-2455 GCF_000691845.1 Merops nubicus
GACGAACGCACGCGCCGGGAACACCGAGACACGGAAGAGGAAGAGTCGTTAGTACCTGACTGCTGATGAGGTCTGTCCTATCGTATTCAAAGAAACGTTTATGTGCATAATATACAGAGAGGTGCAGCATTTACACACAATATTGTAAAGACACAGAACTTGCTACAGATGCCTCGAGTCCTTAGAGACGCGTCCCTCGCCCCCCCCC
>NW_008609447.1:0-567 GCF_000691845.1 Merops nubicus
CACCCCTTTAATAGCACCCTCCCTTCTGTCCCCTCAAGGTCCCCCATTTCCCAGCACCCCTCTCTGGGGAGTCCTGCTCTGGGGGTGCAGCGTGCATGGAGCCAGCCCTGCCCCTCTCTTCCGCCTGCCCCCAGACCCCTGCAGCCCCCGCTGTGGGTTGGCCCCTCTTGAAGGGTGTAGGACTCTGTGGGCTTGATGCCCCCCTGCCCCAGCCACAGCTGTGGGGGTGCCGCCCTGCCCGTGGGAGCCATGACCTGCCTGCCCACCCTGCTGCCACCTTTTCCTCTGCCCCTGGCTCCGCTGTGAGTGCCAGGCAGAGGTGCCAACCAGAGCTTGGCAAACAGCTCCTCTGGCTTTCTGCTCCCTGTGGACTTTGTTGGCTCTCAGGAGCTGCCTGGCTTGGCAGGCGCGAGGGCTCGGAGCGTGAGGCCGATACACGGGCAGCAGCATCCCGGCGGCCTCCCCGTGCCCTCCCAGCATGCCCAGTCCAGCCTGTGCCAAGCCTCGGTGGGGTCACCCACAGAGAGCCTGGACCCGCTGGCTGTGGCAGCGGGGGGGGGGCCGGCC
>NW_008609447.1:734-4290 GCF_000691845.1 Merops nubicus
CTGGGTGGGGTCACCCACAGAGAGCCTGGACCCGCTGCCTTTGGCAGCGGGGGTAGCACGGTCCTTGTTGCCCGGGCTGGGATTTACTGTCAAGGAGACCGGGACGAGTTGCGGAGCTGCGATTTCGATATTGTTGTTGCAAAGTGATTCAAGATGTGCTGGAGCTGTGGGCTGGTGGCCCGGGGACTTTTCGAGTTGCTGCACTTAGGTAGGAAAAGCAGCTGGGGGAAGAGGTGGCTGGCGTGGGGACCTGGCAGTGTGGGCTCTCATGTGTCCCTGCCTACTGTCAGGCTTCGCTGGCAGGTTACAGGATTGAAGTTTAAAGGCCCATGAAATTACTGGCAGGTTTCACTTTGACTTGGTTGAGACTAGATCAGCACCTCGGATTGTTTTTTAACTTGCTTTCAGTGCAGGAGAACCTTGACCCTGTGCCTTCCCCCCGCCTCCAACACTGCTTTCATTTTCCTCTTTTCCATTATGTATTTATTGCCTCTGAAAAGATCTGGTTTGATTTTGCCGGAGCCCGCGGGGCAGCGAGTCTGCCAGCACCGGGTATCGTGCCAGGATGCGAGTGCCAGTGGCTTTTGAGGGGTCTTATCCTCCCCCAGAGCAAACCCTCCCCACCCACGTGGCCGTGCACCCGTGGGGCTGCCGGGGACTGACCCTGTGAAGACACGAGGACAAATCCCAGCGGGTGAGACAAAGTGAAAGTGCAAGAGCTCGGCGCTGGTGGGGTTTGTGGTCCTGCCAGCGCTGCCGCGGCTTGGCGCGGAGGAAAGGGCCCAATCCAGCCCTGGGGGGCCTGCTGTGCCAGGTTGGTGGGGGCGGCTGAGCTGCTTGGCTGCTCCCCCCTGTCACCCTGTGGGTGAAGCCCGGGACCCTCAGCCAGCCGCTCCCCGGGGAGTGCTCCCTGCGCCCAGCTTCTCCCACGCCCACACCGCAGCGATTCATTTTGTGCAACAAAACAAACCCTGTTGAAAGAGGCCACCCCGCTGCCAGTTTTTTTCCCACAGGCAGTGGGTGGAAGGAGAGCGTGATGGTGTAAACCAGGCTGCAGGGTGCCAGACACCCTGGTGATGGGCACTCGGGTGAACGGGTGCAGGCAGAAGGTTCCTGGGGAGCTGGGCTGACTGTAGCAGCTTGTCCTGATGAGCCCCTGCAAGCTGAGCCAGCGTGGAACTTGAGTTTGGCCCAGGATGGGTTTGGGAAGGGCTGTCTCCATCCCATGTCTCCTGGTGGAGCAATCAGGAGAGGCCAGAGGGGTGGATTTCCCCTGGATTTAAAGTGCATCAGCTGCATCCCCAGAGGTCTGCGGCGCTGTGCAGCCCACGCAGAGCTGTAGATTAAGGCCAGCTTTGGCCTTTAAAATAGCAAGTGTGGAGTGCCAGGTTGAATGAGAGGGGGGTGTATGTCCTGCGAGAAACTGGGCACAGGAGAGCAAAATCAGCCTCCCCAAATCTCCCGGATTTCAACTCAATTTTCCTGCGTGGGTGTGTGGTGAGAGGGATCTCTCCAACCTGCTCCTTCGTTGCTTTTTCATTTGTTGGCTCGGTGCAGCCAAAAGAGAGGGAGGAATGTCCTGAGACACCCCATGGTCTTCCAGCTTGTGTGGAAACAGCTGGTGGATTGCAGGAAGTGACAATGCTGTGCCATCACTCTCTACAAGACCCCAGAGATTCCACACCTCTGCGGGGGGCTGCTCCCGGAGAGAAGGGCAGGACAGTGCTGGGCAGTCTCTGCTCTGGGTTCTGCTGGCCTGAGGCACAAATGGCCTCTGCTGTTCTATAGTGACGCTGTGAACATGGGGGTGCTGGCTTGGGGGAGGTGACAGGGGCCTTGTCACCCCCCCTTGCCTTCCGTGGAGTCCCCATGCTGCCCTGGGTGTGTGAGCTGGGGCTTTCTGCTCTGCTTGGGGGTAAATCAGCAATATTTACCCCACTGATGAAACCAGGCTGTTGGAAGGGAGTAGAGGCTCAGCCAAAGGGTCCCCTCCATGGGACACCAGCCCCTCCTGCCTTGCTGAGTGGCTGCATTTCCATGCCCACCCCCAAATCACCACCCTGCTTGTCCCCTTCTCCACCCCCAACTCGGGGTCGCATCCAGCTGTTCCTCCAGCATCTTCCACCTCGGTCCTCAGGGGATGGGGATGCAGAGAGGGGCTGCACCAGCACCCTCCTGGGGGGATGCTCTGCGCCACCCAGCCCCTGCAAAGATGGAAGTCTGGGGGACCTGCACCCCCCCAAAACCCCACACCGGATGCTCTCCCATTGAAAAGTGCCGCTCATTGTAACCAGCCTTTTATAGCTCCTTGCGCGCCGGCCGCGGGGCCGTGCCAAGAAAGGCTGCTGCCGGCTCAGAATAGCTCTTTTCATGGGGGACATCCTGGGAAGGAACAATGTTCCCGCTCTTGGCATTGTGGGAACTTTGTATTTCTGCCACTCGGGAAGCTGCAGGGCTGGCGAGGGCGTCTCCCAGCCCCTCGCTTCGCTCCCCCCTGAAAACAGCCCTCGGGGTGAATTCTGAATAGCCCTGCGCTTCTAAAAGGGACCCGAAAGCGCCGCGGGCTGCTCGTCCCCTGGCTGGGGAATGGCTGTTTCTGGGAGGGTAAATCAGATTGCCTCTTTACGTTGCTGGCGTGGTTTTCCTGGCGTGGAGAGCCGTGGCGAGGCGTCAGTGCTGGTTTCACTGCTGGAGCACGGGCTGGGCTGCACATGCTCGCCGGGCGCAGGGCAGGGTGATGCACTCGCAGCCCCGTCACTGTTCCCCCCAAATCCTGCTGGATCTGCAGCGCTGGGTGCTGGAGGGTGCCTGTGCTGTGCAGTCCCAGCACCCTGTGTGGCCATTCCGTGGTGGATCCATGGAGGGTGGATCCCCTCCGTGGGAAGCCCAGCCGCCTGGCTCTGCTCCTGAAGGATGAGCCGTTTGGGTAGTGGAGCTGTGGCACTGGCTCTTGGCATTGCCCTGGTGCTGCTGGCTCCTCTGGCAGCAGCTAAACAACAACTGCATTTACTGGGATTTTGGCTGCCACGAAGGCACAAACAGCCCACTGCTGGATCCCCCCCCGTGCGTTACCGGCCGGCCGGTGCCGCCACCCGCTGCCGCAGCGACACTCACCGAGTTGGGCAAGAGTTTAATGACATCTCCCGGGGGTGGCTGGGCTGCAGGGCTGGATCCTGGGCTGCAGGGCTGGATCCTGGGCAAGCTGGGACTCGCTGCACCAACCCTCATCAAAGCCAACCCGTGCCTCGTCCATCCCATCCTGCTCTTCCTCCAGCTCCTGACCCAGCAGCCTGAAACAACCCCAAGATAGGGCAGGCTGGGTGATGTGCTGTTCTTCCAGCCTTCTTCCAGTCTCAGCCAGCCCGTGGTGTGTCCAAGGGTGGGCTGGATTCTCTATTTGGTGCAAATGAAAGCAATTAGCCGTGGTAACGAGTCCTTCAGCTGGGTGCTGAGCTTCAGGATGGCCAGGAGCCCCTCCTAGGAATGTATGAGGTGTAATGGATGTTGATGTAAAGTCTGCCTTAAAGCCACTGGCTGCTGGATTCCAGCACTGAGG
>NW_008609448.1:0-2785 GCF_000691845.1 Merops nubicus
AGCGCTGCGGCAGGGAGCCCGTCCAGCATCCCTGCCAGGCCTCTGCTCTGGAAATTACAGCTGTGGGTCTGGCAGCCAGCGGTGGGACCTGAGGTTAGGAGGTGATGTTGACTGAAGACGTGCGGACAGGGCATTCCAGGCATGCACGGGGTTAAATCAGAGGTGTCAGTTCACAGGGAGGTAACAGATACCTCCTGCTCCTCGCTGCCTTGGGCTTTCCAGAAGCCATCCCTGCCAGGCCTCTGCTCTGGAAATTACAGCTGTGGGTCTGGCAGCCAGCGGTGGGACCTGAGGTTAGGAGGTGATGTTGACTGAAGACGTGCGGACAGGGCATTCCAGGCATGCACGGGGTTAAATCAGAGGTGTCAGTTCACAGGGAGGTAACAGATACCTCCTGCTCCTCGCTGCCTTGGGCTTTCCAGAAGCCTTGCCCTCCCTCCCACATTCCAGCTGCTGCAGCTTTTCACAGCTGGCCGCTCTCTGGGGACATTTCCCAGAGCTGAGCAGGAGGGAGGGGAGGGAGAAGCCGGGGTCTCAGCGTGGGAGGAGGGTTGGTGGCTGGGCTGACAGTCACCCCCCCAGGGAACCTTGGGCTGGAGCCTTTCATCCCCCAGGAGCTGGCTGGCACAGGCAAACCTGGGTGATCCCAGGTCCCTGGCAGGGATCCACCCTCAGCCCTGGCCCGGAGAGTTTTTCCTGCTGCAGAATGAAGGGACATCAATCTTTGCAGCTCACTTATTCCTTGGCCTCCAAAGCAGGGTAGCTAATTAGTGCTGGGTGTGATGGATGGCTTAGCCCTGTCCTCGTGACACCCAGCCTCTGGAAACAGCTCTCACCATGTCGGACGGCTCTCACCAGCGTCCCGAGTCCCAGAGGGTCTCACAGGGGTCCCAGGGTGGGGACAGGCACTGAGGCCACGCTTGCAGAGACTGTGCAGGATGGGAAACAGCCCAGAACCCTGAGCCAGGGTTGATAATTCAGGGCTTGGGGAAGAGATTCCCTTTAATAATTCCCGGCTTGGCTGCGGCAAAGCCCGGAGCTCGCTGGGGAAGAGCAGGTTGGCTCTGGGCAGAGGTTGGTTCCCCTCCGTTAATGGCTCTGCGCTTGGGGGCAGGATTTGCCACCACAGGGAGGTGTCCCATGGGAACAACCTCCACGGTGAGAGGCAAGCAGGTGGCAGAAACCCCATTCCTGCACCCAGACCCCACCTCCCGTCCCGCGGCATCGCAGGGTGGGTCTGGCCGCTCTCTCCCACGAGCCACGGGTGATGATTCCTGAAGCCTGGCTTCCCTCGCCCGCAGCTAAGCCTCTTTAATCCCTCCCTGTCTCCACTGAACCGACCCACGAGGGGTCTCAGCCCCATCTCTGGGGTGGTTGGGATGGCCCAGGGCTCGCTGGGGGCCGTTATAAACCACTCTCCAGGAGCACAGCCTGGAAAAGGGATCCGATTACAGGAGAAGTGGGTTTCGGGGCCCCGCTCTGCTCATAATGAAGTGTAATCCTAGAAAAACATGTTGCCAATTACACTTCAATTGAACCCAGATAATGATGCTTAGACAAGGCCCAGAAAAGATGGAGTCTGGACAGTGAATTCCTTTCTAATGGAGAAGAAAAGTGTTCCTCCGTGGCAGGTCTGGGCTCCGCTCGGTTCAGGCTCACTGTGATATGAGCAAGAGCCTGAAATAACCAATCTCTGGATCCCATTTAAATGGTTTTATCAGTGGAAAGAGTATTAATCTCTCCAAAACACATGTTTATGGGAAGTTTAGTTTGGAGATGTCTGTATTTTAAACTGAAAACACTTCGGAAAGGGTGGAGGAGTGGGTCTCAAAATTGCTAAAACAACACACTTCTAATTCTTCTGGTTCAAAGGAGCTTTGTTTTGAAATGCATGCTCACAACAGCTCGGTTTCTTCACCACTTTTTTATAGTGAAAATTAAAACAAAACATCCAAATTATAGAAACAAAGTGCCATAACCTAAAGCAAATGTTTTATGCTCATTTTTCTTTTTTGGGGGGGAGGATTTACAGACACTTCTGAGACACCAGCTTTCCACTCCAGCACAGGACGGCTGGTTCAGGTCTCTCTTCTTTCACTTTGGGAGGTCGGCCGGCGGGGACGGTGCCTTGCTCAGCCCCTGCGTGCCAGGCTGGGGCAGGCGTGGGCGAAGGGCAGGCGGTTGCTGGCATCTGGCTTTTGCAGGAGCTGCTTTGCGAGGTGCTGGGGGATGGCAGATGTCTCGGGGCTGGCGGGTGCAGAGCCGGGGAGCTGGCAGAGATGGCTGAGGCAGATAGGGAGCACCCGACCACGCGGCCGGGCGCCTCCGCGCAGGGCAGACGGGTGGCTTGGGTGGCCCGGGCGGTGACGGGTTGTTATCACCGCCACGGTCTTTGCAAAAGGCTTTGGGAAACCCACGTGTTGCCAGATCTCAGCCCCGATTATTTTTTTCAAAATAAAAGGCATTATTTTTGTGCTGCGAAGCTCCGCCGCAGCGCTCTCCCTCCTCCCCTCGCTCGCTCTCTCCCACACGAACACGTTTTTGCTGCCTTGGGGGATTTTTAGCAGCACAGGGCTCTGAAAAACACACTCCTACCTCCTTCCCTCAAGCTCAGGGAAAACGAGATGCTCCCTAGATGCCGGGCTGCGGGTCAAAGTTTCCAGCATTATGGAATGAGACAAGAAAACAGCCATTCATCCTAGTGTCATAAACCCTAAAGTTTGGCTTTGGGCGGTTTGTTTTACAGGGTAGGTCTCAAACGCCCTGGCAGTGCCACGAGCTGGCA
>NW_008609449.1:0-25991 GCF_000691845.1 Merops nubicus
GGCGGGGAATTGAGATGGGAAATTGGGGACGAACTGGAAATACGTTGTGAAATCCTTTGGGCTGGGTGGCGAAGAGAGCGGGGAGGCTGAAGCCGTTTGCTGCCCGGGGGGGTCGGTGGGACGGGCACGGGCAGGGGTGAGGGGCGCAGCTGGGTGCAGAACGGCGTCCCTGGGTCAGCAAAAGGCAGGCAGGCTAATAACCGGCAAGTCCCGACTCCCTGAGCGAAGATGCAGGTCCCAAGGTGTGACAGACCCACTATTAACGTCTGATCTTCACTTTCTAAAGCAACTGGCACTGTGTTTCAGTCAGTGGATGGAACTGTCTAATCAACCCCAGGTAAATTGACTTTGGTAATGTGTTTGATCTGCTGGGACTCTCTCTTCCAGACATACTAATTGCGCTGTGTAACCTGAGCATCGATGTCTGCAGGTGGCTCTGGAGAGCAGAGCGAGTTTGCCGGTGTGTGTGCTCTCCTCCCTGCAGCGCTAACTCAATCCTAGAGAAGGAAAAAAAATGTGCTTTTCTGCCCCTCGCAGCGGTAGATAGCACCGAGGCAAGAAGCGCCAGTCAAAGCTGTAGGAGTTACAGGCAGGGTCCTGCCAGGTCCTGGCTCTGGGGTGATGGGTGGATGGGTTTTCTTCAGGGTGCTCAGGGGAGAGGGGAGCAAGGGGGTACTTCTCACAGCCAATTTCTGCTGCGGTATCTCTAGCCCAGAGCTTGGAAACACTTTGAAAAAAACTCAGTAGCTTTGAAAGTTCAGCCCCACTGTATTTGATACTGAGCCCAAGGGTCATTTTCATTCTCAAAGTGGAGACAAAAATCTTTGCAGGATCAGGAATTATGTGGGAGTTTTGAACATTATGCGCTGATTTATTCTGTCTGAAATCTTTCAGTTTAGTAAACTAAAACTTGTGGAAAGTAGTTCTCAGATCCAGTTCAGGTGCCTTACATTTTTCTTCCTTTGGAGCTGTAGTTACTTCTCATCTGATGTGATTGTAATGCATCAGCAAATCCCTGTCCTGTGGCAGTGAGTACGGGACAGGATTATTTCTGTATATGGTTAAAGATAATAGTACTAAAATGCTTGTAGATGAAGAAGAGGGTAGATTAAATATGCCCAAACCCAAAGGTATTTCTAGAACACAGCATAGGAAAATATATTTTAAATATATTTTAAACTGAAGAGGCTGATATAGATTTCTCGATAGCACAAGTCTGTGTTGATAATATTAGTAGTATTGTGTATATTCTTCTCATAGAAAATACTAGTTTTTCAGCTTGTAATAGTGTCAGTAAGTCTTGCCCTTCTCTGAGTGGTTTTCGTGGAACTATGTTCAATCTAAATTGTGCTGAGATCAAAATCAAGCCCGTTCTCTATCAAACAGTGTACACCACGTCCTCTCAGCAAACCTATAACATACTGTTTGGTTTTGCAGATCTCCAGCACTGTTTTGGATCTCTGTTATTCCATATTCAACAGCATGCATACAAATGAGGTATGGTGTAATTTCTTCTGTTATTTCAAAGCACTCCCTCCTTAAACTTAAAAAAAAAAACAACCACCGTTTTGAAATGTCTCTCAAGCAATAATGTATAATCGAATATTGTCATGGTTTAGGAGATATAGGAGAGTACATAGAAGATATTTCTTCTCGTTAGTAGTTTGCATATAATTATTAACTCCATTCAATTATGTATGAAATTGCTGGTTTTCACCAATTTGGAGCTCAAGAACCAAAGCATCCACGTACAGCCGGGGTCAGTATTGACACTCACTTTTGAATAATACAGAGTTAAATATGCTAAAAATATATGTAACATTGAATCAACAGCATACTTAAGATCATACAGATTATGGAGGCATATGAGTTGCTTTACTGGTTGTAATACTCTATTTGAGCTTGGTTTTTTGTGTCTGACTCTGATCCAAAAGATTAAGTTATTGAGTATAGCTTTTCCTCATTGGTGCAGTCATATTAGGACCTAGCTCAATGTCTGTTCTGCTTTATTTCACTTTTTTATTACCACCAGTTTATTAAGAGCCTTTCCCATGAAATTCACTCAGCCCCTGGTATGTTAAAAAAGCCAATTTACTTGTGGAACTTGAATCGTCTGTTTCAAATCACGAGTAGAGCTTTCAAGACAATAATAGAAAGTATTTTGACATATATTTCAATATCTCTCCTTGCTAGTGTCTTTATCTTATTATAATTCCAAGCATGCTTTCCTAAAGCAGCCATAAAACTCTACAATACTGAAGCTCATTGTATAAAAATTATAGCATTTCAGCCTTAAATTTCTAATAAATGTTTCTGAGTTCAGTATTGACTCCTACACTTCTGTAGCTTAGCTACTTGAGAGGACATCCAGAATCATCTGATAACTTTGAATGGAGCCCTATTCCTGGTAGCTATTTAAATTACTAACTTTTAAAATTCCTTCTCTCCAGCTTCTCATCCACATGCTTCTCCTGTGTTCTCATTCCCTGTCTTCATGTCCTTGCTCATTATATGTGCTAGTTTTTCAAGCTCACCTCAGCCAACTACTCCCATTCAGTGATAGAAAAGCAGCTGTGGCACATGGAGCTATCCCATTCCTGGCCAGCCAGGAGCAGCTGTGCCATGGGCAGGGAGGCTCCCAAACCTGGCCGGTGTACCAGCCTGCAGGTTCAGGGCTTGGTTAGACACCAAGCTTAGTCTGCTCCCATGAACTCATGGAGAAAGTTTCTGTTCCTTTTTTTAAGTCTGAGTAGAAAAAAGGGACATTTTCCTGAAGAATAAAGAATGCAGAGGAAGGCTTAAAACCAGCACTCATGCCTGGGTTAAAAACAAGGGCATTCTGAAAGGTGAGGAGCAGCCACTTTTTATCAAGGTAAGAGCTATCAGTACAATTCAAGTCTGAGGAATGGAGCTGGTGTGTTTGCTCCAGGTCCAGCTCTGCCTCACCTGCCAGAGCACAGCAGTGCTTTGCTGAGCAGCGAGGGCAGCAGGCTGAACGGTGCTAATGGATGCAGGAACAGGGGCTAAGGCAAGGTTTAGAATCAGGTTTTTTTAAAAGATCGATTTGCTGCTGTTCTTATGTTTGTCTGTGATAAGTGTAGGATTATCTCTCTTATGTGGAGTGCAGCAACCTCATCAGTGCTAGAGGATTTCTGTAGCAAACCAATGAAATGACAGCATCTTGATTAACTTCCACTGTCCTCCACTTGCAGGAATCGGAGATTGCTGCCGCGAAGTTTACAAAGAAGGTATGAAAATGTAAAGATGAATGAGTAGGAAGGGACAGGGAAGTACAGCCCTTTCCTTGTTTCTTTTGCTGCTTTTTTAAAGTCAGCTTGTTTTTTCAATGGCTGGGAAGAGAGCTGTGCCTACCTTGCTTCTGCAGAGCTATCCACCATGTGTAAAGCTTTCTTTTATACATTTTTCTAAATCCTTTAAATCTTTAATTATGGTAATTTAGTATATTTACACAAGATAGAATGGATAGTCCTTGACAATGCCCTTTGGGTATGTATTTTTAATCAGCATTCCAGATGAATGGGCATTGGGGACTATCAACATATTGTTGTTTTTTATGCAGCTGAAAAAGTCCTTGAATTATTGATGTTCTGATGGAATGACACTGAAACTTGTCAACAGGTCTATGGAACTTGGCTTAAATTATTTTGTTAATGGTTTGTGTTTTATTTTACAGGATAGTCATGGGACCCTGGGACGGCCTTTTTTCCTTTTCAGGGTATCTGAATCTCTTATTACTTAAAGATTTTGAATCACAGACAATGTTATATGTCTATAGAAAAGAAACTTTTTGCCTTCATAAATTTTTGCTACACTTGTTTTGAGCAAAGGCAAATCATAGCTATTTTCCTAAAAAGCTCTGATTCAAGTAAAAGAATACATGGTAATAAGATATGGACTAGTAATGGATTAAATGCTTTTTTATTTGAAGAGGTGACTCTGCAAATGTTTTTATCTTGAGCCAAATCACCAAAGATAGAAGTAATATGTGGCTTGTATCTCTGATACAAGTCAACATGCACTGATGCTAAATTTGTTAGATAAAATGTGTGTGAAGTGAATATCCAGTTGGTCTGAAAGTTCTGGCCAGTAAGTGAAGGGATATTGTGTAACAGAATGAAAAGCCAAAGCAAAACTATGAACATCATCATCATTTCTCTCATGTTTTTCACTTACTGACTTGCTGAACTATGGCACAGTCTAGTGCAGAATATGCTGCTTTAGATGCAGTCTGTGATTAACATCAACCTAGTTTAAACACATTAAGAAAAAATAAAATTGAAGTACGTTGTAGCAGGTAACCCGAGTCCCAGTTCAGCTGACATTTTCGTTTTAGCTCACTTCAAGTGTGTCCAGCCAGGTACTTTCAGTGCTGGTATTTATATGCTCTCTCTTAGGCATCTGCATATAGTACCCCAATGAACTGGGACTAAGGTCCTTAATGAGAGTATTTAAAGCCAGGCTATTTAGCTGTTTGAACAGAGGCTGAATGAATATTTCTCAGTTTCAAAGGCAAAACTCACCCAGCATGGATCCCCTGGTATTTAACACATTGTCACTTTAAAGGAAGTCTTGCTTAGAAAATACATGTTTCCTACCTATTCTGTCTACTTTATGGGAGATGTATTTTGGCTTGTCATAAATCTGGCATCTAATACTGCTGCACAACCATCTAATTATTATATTTTTCAGCCTCGAAATGGAAGAACTATTGAAGACAGTGGTAAGTAAGCATCCAGAATTGACAAGAATTCATGGTTTTCTTCAGTAATGGTCATCCTCATGACAGAGAGAGTTACTGAGAAGCATTACAAACCTAGATACCCATGTGGGTGCTTCATATACTATCTGGGCAGATATTTTGTTCATGCTTAGAGACCTACAGTATATGTTCTTGACAAAAGGATTCTTTTCTTCTCTCTTTAATGTTCAGTAAGGAGGAGATTTCATCCTCTACAAAATGATAGGAATGGTATAGAAACTAAAAAGTTTAAAACCAAAGGATGTAAACTGTACATGGAACAGAAAAGCTAGACTCCTCTCTGTTCTAGGAGACCTTGAGTCACCTAATCCTACATGACAGCCCACTAATACAGGTCTCTGCATGCAGGTGGAAGTCATTCTCACATCAAAATTAGGACCTGTTCTGGGGTAAACATTAACTAGAAAGAGCAGGGGTGGGGATGTAAGTAAGGAAGACAGGGAGATCTAATAATGCCACCTAACACTTGTGTATCCATCTTTGAAAGTTTCTGTTAAAGGTCTTAGCTTTAATGGGTAATTGGAAAAACAGTCAATGTACATTGAAAAAACTGCAGAGAAGACACAAGTGAAAATGCCTTTGCTGCATATTCAGGATTAAACTATTTCAGAAAGAAAGACTTGGGAAAGTGTTGTAGAGCAGCAGCACTACTTGCTTGCTCAATTCTTAGGCACTGTCCTGGGCATCCATTGCTTCTCACAGATGAAAGGAAGATAAGGAGCTAGATGGATCTCTGGTCTGAGCCAGTGTAGCTGTTCTGTGTTCTTAGGTCCATATGTGTGTGGGAAATGTCATAGCTATAAAACCTGCAGGAGCAGGTCGTGCTGCCTAGATCTGTTTAGAGTAACTGGAAGCATGAGCTGGCAACCACCAAGATAAGCCAAACAGGTGGAGAGTCCCTATAGGTTTTCAGCAAAACAGTTCAAAATCAATTAAAGTTGAATAAAATTACTACGTGCTAAGTACTCCAGTGTTAGCAGAGTTACTAAACTATCAAACATATCTCCTTAAAGTGCTGGTGTAGAAGCCACTACTCTATAATCATGGCCTAGACTTACATACAGCAGTAAATTTTTGTCTACAGCTCAGCCCCCTGAGCCAGCTTGGCTGCAAGGTGCACACCACGTGCTTCCATAGTCTAAAAGAAGGAGAGGGGAGTTAGGACGTGGTGGAGAGAGAACTGTGTGAGGAGGGAGGATTCAGGTTTGAGTACAAGGAAGAGATCTGGGCACTTGCCTGAATTTTCAAACTTTCATCCGTCTTAATCTTGTGGTGCTAGGGTTTGAAGCTATCTAATTTCTAACTTGGATAAGGACCAGCCATACAGAACTAAGTCATATACAGATCAACATCTCAGCATGAAATATGATACTGTGTTAATTTGTTTCAGAATATCATGGAATATGAAGTTCATGGTTCAATTGACCAGCTCGATGACCTGGTTTGCATAAAGAGAAGAGCCTTCCCATTGCACTGTCTGTCTGCTATGTGACTCAGTTGTCTGGAATTTGCTGTTCCATATAATAAATTTGCAATCATTAATTCTTGTTGTCCTTTTTTACTGAAGCAGGTATTAGACTTCATTGTGCTAGAGTGTAGCATTGCCTGATCCCAATAGTGTTCAAAGAAAATAAATTATCTGAATTTTGACAGTTTTCAAATCCAACAGTACATTTTATATTTTTAACATCTTCTTTAATAGGGTCATGAATTATAAGATTGCCCTTTTAAGTAGATAATGTATTTTCCCAGCATTTCAGAATATGCATCTCAAACAGCATGATAAGATAGTAAAGTCATCATGGATATTTTAATGATTTCATTCTTATTTTGAATACCTAAGGGCTTGAGTGTGGTAACTGATGAATGCAGAGCAATTTGAAAGGAGAGGAACAAATACCACTCTTACACACACACACTACATGATCCGATAATGTATTTTTTTTTCAGCCTTGCCTTACTGGCTATCATAAAGCAGAAATGAGTCATTTATGAGAGAGATTCTGAACATCTGCCCTTTTACTGAAATCATCCTTTTAAACCTGTGGTGCAGCCAATTGTGCTTGCACTGTATGGAGTGGGGTGATGATTTGTTCTGGTAGGTGGAGACATTTATGGGCAGAAAACTTTAATTAAAAGGTACTTCCTTAGGAAGAAAAGAGCATAGTAAAAGCCAGGATCTGGGGGTAAACACCAGGCTGGGATTCCTCAACACAGTGTCCCACAGCATTGTCTTCCTCAAGCCCTTCATTATCCCCCATTCCCCTCCTTAGCCACTCAGTCCTAGTACCATAGCATGGTACCATGTTGGTTATGCTGGCACAGCCACATGTAAAGTGGGTTTAGGAGCTCCTCTATCTTTAGAAACAAACCCTAAGAAACCTGTGTGGGGTAGGTTTTAGGGGTTTTAACTGGATAAGTTCCCAATCTGAGCTATATTGACAGAAGTTTGGCTAGTAGCTAGGGGGAAGTGATGAGTTATTTGGCAATTTTTAGACCACATCTAGAGTAGGGTGTCCAGGTTGGGGCTGCACAGTATGGGAAGGGCATGGACAAACTCAAGGGAGCTCAGAGGACTTCCAAAGTGATGGGGACTGGAGCACCTGCCTCATGAGGACATGCAGGGGCAAGTGAGCTGGTTCAGACTGGAGAAGGGCTGCCTTCAGGGGCACCTAACAGCACCTCCAGTGCCTACAAGGGGTCACCAAGGAGACAGTCAGGCTCCTCACAGTGTGGGGTAGGAGGACAAGTAGCAACAGGCATAAGTTGAAGCAAGAGAGGTTGAGACATCCAGGCAGTGCAACAGGTTTTCCAGAGAGGTTGTGCCATCCAGTCCTAGAAGGTTTTCAAGACCAGAGTAGACAAAAACTGATCTAAATTCCTGCTTGGGATCAGACTAGAGATCTCCTGAGTTATTCTGTGACATGAGTACAATTTCGTACTATGTGTTTCAGCCTTCTACAGGGTTAAGCCCTGGCTGAATCGTAGCTCCTGTATCTTCACCTGGCAGAGAGTGTTGGTGGGGTGGGAGGGTCCCCAGGAAGAAAGCTCAGGGTAGTTAAGGTCTGTTAGTGCCCTCATAGCACACTGTTGATCTTGTTCACTGTGCTGTCAAATACTGCTGAAAATGATAACCAAAGGGATGCTGGCTCCTCCAGATCTTCAAGTATTGAGAACCAGCTCTTCTTCTCTTGAAGAAACAGCTAGGCCAAATGCAAGTGGTGGGGATGCACTGTGGTAATGCAAACAAGCAGGAGATAATGATACAAAAACGCAGCAATGGCTCTTCTGGCCTGTTTCACCTCAGAGGCCAAAGCTGAGCAGTATCAAGTTTTGCTCAGTACTGCATAAATATTTGCAGTGAATTTTGCTAGGATAATTTTCTTCGTAGCAGCTTGTATGGTGCTGTATTTTGGGTCTGTGACCGAAGCAGTGTTGATAACACAGGGATGTTTTAGCTATTGCTGAGCAGTGCTTAGACAGCCTCGAGGCCTTTTCTGCCTCTCACCCCACCCCACCAGCGAGCAGGCTGGGGGTGCACAAGGAGCTGGGAGGGGACACAGCCAGCACAGCTGCCCCCAACTGATCAAAGGGATGTCCCATACCACATGACGTTGTGCTCAGCAATAAAAGCTGGGGGAAGAAGGAGAAAGAGGAACATTCGGAGCAGTGGCATTTGTCTTCCCACGTTGCTGTTAAACACGATGAAGTCCACGTCTCCTGGGGGTGGCTGAACACCTGCCTGCTGGTGGCAAGGGGTGAATGAATCCCTTGTTTTGCTCTGCTTTACCTATTAAACTGACTTTATTTCAATGCACAAGTTTTCCTACTTTTACCCTTCCAGTTGTCTCTCCCATCCTGCTGGGGGGAGTGAGCAAGCAGCTCCCTGGAGCTAAGCTGCCTACCAGGGTTAACCCACAGCAGTACTGTACCACAGGCAACTCATGCTGTGCTCTCACAGTCAGCAGTGGCGTCTTCCACCTGCAACACGTTTCAAAAATAACATCTATGTGAAGTCTGAAACTTAAATAAGACTGATAAACAGGTCGAATTTTGCAGGTAAGGAGCTCCCTTAGGTTCCTCAGCCATATTTCTATAGTAGCCATAGCTCCACTGTAAAAATGTACAGGTCTTGTTCACTGCTCAGTGGAATTCGTTGCTCCTGGAGCAGCACAAATGTCACCTGTGGAATAGGAGAGATTAATAATGTGAAGGTAATGAAATGTAAAAGTCATCCCTGTCCTGAAACTCTTTCTGAACATCCCAGTGTAAAACCCATAGCAGAAATTAAGGAGCACAGACAAAGGTGACAACAATTAGAAGCATACAAAAATTTCTGCAAGAAAAAGAAGTGAAAGTTCCTTTCCCATTGTCAGCAAGAGAAGAAACAAATAAAGAATGACATGACAAGTTATACAAAATAATGAGTGTGTTTAGAAGAGTAAATCTGATGCTTATCCATCCTCTTGTAATAAAAAGGAGCAAGGAGGGAGACTCAATTACACTGAGAGGCAATACATTTAAACTGCAAAGGAGATTGCTTTTCCTAACAATCAACTCCTGAAACCAGTTGCCACAGCTTAGAGCATGTGCTTAGAGACAGCTCTGCCAGGACTTGGGAAGGCAGGCACATTCAGGAGCACACAACTTTGTGCCACCTAACTTTATAAAATCACTTTAGGCTGGCCCAGGACCTCCTGCCTTAAAAGTTTGGCCTGCCCAAGCTGGGCTCAGCAGCCCAGGTCCTGGAAATGCTGCTGGGGGGGGGGCAGCGAGTGCTGCCTGGCCCCACAATGTGCCGCTCAGCACAGAGCCAGAGCACAAAGCACTGGAGGAAAACCCTCTGGGGGCTTTACTTCTCTCTCTCTGGTCCCTTCGTGCTGCAGTGCCTATGAGAGCTTCACTCCCTTCTTGGCTTCCCCAGGGAAAAGCACACGTACTGAATGTCCAGGCAACAGCAAGCCGGGAGGGACAGAGTCAGCATTCAGAATGGTCTGGGCAAAGACACGTCTGGAAAAAGTATGTATGGTTCACTGAGAGTGAAAGGGAGGTGTTACATGGACTGGAGAAGAATCAGTTGCAGCTTTGCAGCAAAGAAGATGGGTAACAGTAGACAATCAAACGTCACAGTGTTGGGGAGAACAGAAAAATACGAAGTGGTATGAATAAGAAGCTGTAGAGACTATGACATGGGAGGTGTCACACGATTATAGGGAAGACTCCGTGTACAGAGTAGCACTGTAGAAGAGAGAGGGGACCAACAGGAGAGAGCCCAGCAGAAAGGAAAGGCAGAGGTCAAGGAAGGTTGGTACTGTAAATGAAATGGAATTGATTTGCAAGAGGGACAGTTGCAAAGGCAAGTGATAAAATGCTCCATTTTAAGCTCACCACTCCTGGCAGTATCTACCATGCCCATGGATGGATACAGCCAGGAGAGGTAAGCTTAAAATAAAGAAAGATTCACATTAAATCTGACAACTGGGAAAATAAACCACTGGCTGATAGGCAGGCTTACCTTTTCTTGGTCATAAAAATTCTCTGGGTGGACAGAGCTGGACTGTAAGTTACGAGAGTCCCAGCTGTGAAATAACTGCAGGTAGTGTTTTCTCTCTTCAGTGTTACATCATGGTGCAATGTTTATTCCTAATTATGTTTAATTTCATGAAAGAGTAGTACTGTTGTTTTGTTGAACATCTAGAATACTTCAGATAGAATTTGCTCTGCTTACTTCTGGAGAAGTGGAAGATATGATCTCAGAGAGCCCAGTACTTACACTTTAGATACTTTTATCTCATGATAACACTTGTCACACTAACAGCTGTGACAAGTGCCACCTGACTCCAAGGGCACAGGACAGCACTGGGAAGGATGTTGTCTTTGCTTCTGGAATGCTTGTGTAAAACAAGAGAAAACATCCCAGCATGGAGAAGTGAGCATATGGATTACAGAAAGGGTGGAAAAGCCCATTTGTGACCTGCAGTGTCAGACTGCACACAAACTGGAGTCCTCTGAAAATGCAATCAGAGGGTTCAGAAGACTGGCAATGAGGGCTGACTGACAGCCAGTGAGGTACCTGCTGTGTACACATGACATGAAATACCATCTAGGAGCTAAAAACAGTCAGCTGACTCTTTGTCTCATCTTCACAATTCTCAGCAGGTAGTGAGACAGAATTAGCTGCAGAAATTGCAATTCTACCTGCTGGAGATTTAAACCCATTTGCTTAGCATAGCCAGTTGGGCAGAAGAGATGCAACTACTTGTCAGTACTTGGCCAATAGCTGCCAGCATCCCATTCCAGCTTTCCCAGTGCACGTGAGGCGGCGGAACGAATCCCAGCTACAAGGTGGGTACATTATTGTTCAAAACACAGCAGCAAAATGTTTATTTCTTAGAGTAGAGCAGTGACCACAGGATCTTTACTGACAGCTGAGATGGTTGTTTATGTGGAGATTGCTCTGAAGACTTGTTTTACTTATCTATTCCAGACAACTCACACATTGCAATTGCCACCTCTCTGCGTTATAAAACAGAATAAAAGTGTATGTTTGACTGGGCTGGACTACATGAACTGTCTTAATCTATACATCCATTAACCTGACAGATTTCTGCACTGAATAACTAGAGGTAGCTGCCAAGTCCCCTTCTGCAGTCATTTCTGGATCAACTTTTTCCACAATGAAGAAGCAAAAATGATCTGATAGCTGGTTATGATACACTATCTAAAATTTAGACACTTCTCTGGGGCAAAGAACCTCATACACTAAGCACCATCTACCTACTAGCCTTAAACCTGCTGAGAGATAAGTAGAGGAAGCCTGAAGGAGAACTTATGGCAAACTTAAAAAAAAAAATAATTAATATCTTTACCACAAAGCTTCTGCACCCAGGGGTTTCTACACACCAGTTCAGATAGTGCCTGGTGAATTACTGCACGGGGGAGATGTGTGCACATAAATAAGTGCTTCTGAAGTATTTCTATCTAAATATCAACTAGCAAAAGACCCAGGTATGGTCTAGAACTTCCAACAGAAAAGGTGAAACTGCAGAACACACATGAACCGACCTCAGAGCACAAATGACTGACAATCATGTATGACCCATCAGAAAAGCAGCAAAACCCAGGAGCCTTATTCAGCATAGGACTGAGTTCATGTTTCCTCTCACGATGACCTTGGAGTGAAAGGACATGCCACAGCCATCCACCCTGCTGGGCTGCGTGGCCCCTCCGAGGGCTATCCAGAGGCTCTGCTACAGAAATAAACATCCCAAATCGCCTTTGATTGTATGCTGGCAACCTTGTACCACATTTTCCTTTCATTCCTACAGTTGTGTATCGTGTGTATCGTTCCACAGAGTGTGTGATGTGGGATAACCCAGTCACTCTCCCGTGACTTGCAGCAGAGCTTGCCCTGGCTGCCGGGAGGACGGGGTTCCGCACTGCAGTGTGGGGAGCAGTCAGCAGAGGGCAACGCCAGCAGCGGATTTGGGATGCTGGAAGCAGAGGTGCGCGGGGCTGTGCCCGGCTCTGCAGTTCAGTGGCCGCCGGTCTGCTGTGCACAGTCTGCTCCTAACTTGGAAACAAATAAATTCAGGCCTTATTCATCCCTTGCGTTCACCCAGACCAGGCTCTCTGAGGCCATAACTTGGGATGTTTCCTCTCCTTACAAAGAAAACGAAGGTGACAGAAGATGGCAGGGTTACAAACACACAAACCCCGGTGCAGAGCCAACTGCAAGCACTCTGCACAGCTGACACATCCATCAGCAACACCAGTCCTCTAGACAGGTAAAAGAAGAAGAGCTTTTCTAGGCATCATTTCGTCTCCGTGCTTCCATCTGCTCACAGCTTCATTGAATTGTGGAGCACCATGTACACTTTTCTAATGGGTGTTATTGAAGACATCCATTTTCCTTGACAGACAATTGCACCATGCCACAATTGAGTTAGGAAAGTAATGCTACATCAAGACAAACATGTTTTGCAGCATTGGTAACAGGAGAGGTGCCAGAGGAGCTGTGCTTTGAAACTTTTCATTGCTTTGTTTTACAGCTAAGTCACGTACCAGGTGACTAGACCTAAAAGCCAGACCTGAAACCTGTAGCATGGGATATGAGAGAACTACTCATGTTCAAAACTACTATGCAATTAATGTCGTTTCACCCAAAGTAAGTGAGCATTTCTGTGATCAACAGAACTAGCAAAGTTATTTCTATCAGGTTTGTACTTCAGGGAGGAACTCTTATATTGTACATAATGAAATATAGGTTATTACCATTTCAGTATTATAATTTCATGCTGTGGCTGTATTTCAACCAGGGCATACAATCAGGCCTCTTTCTTTTACAGAGCTACCCATTTCCATATAACTGGTAGGAGTCACCTTGTGGCTGCAGCTTTCCATCATATTTGCCTAGAATTGCCCAGCAGATCCAGAATTTGATAGATGAGGACAGATGGATAAGCAAGCAAATGGTGTGCTGCCATAAATGTTGTTTTCTTAGGAGCGGGCCAAAAACTGAAGGGAGTAAGGCAACTGAGTAGGGAGTGCATAAAATGGGAAATTGGATGTCTGAGCTCTAGTTCTGGCTCTCCTGATGTATAACTACATTCCAGTGAACCACCTAATGACATGATGTCCATACTTACCAGCGCTTTGTTGAACAGAGACTTGCCTGTGGGTATGAAATTAAGCAAGTACGCTACCAAGATGGCACCTTTCCATCTGACTCAGCTTCCCCCTTTGTGAAACAAGGGCATAGTTACTTAGCCTTAACATTTTGCTATGATATCCAGTTCATTTCTGTTCAGAAATAGCTTCAAAATACTCAAGAGTGTCTGTTAATCACCCTGGACAAAGCCCTGACCATCCAAGGAAGCCAAGTGTTGTTGGTCTGGGCATTTGTTTGAAGTTGTTCCCAATCTCTATGCTTAGAATAAATAATGACATTAATTACTGTAATAAACTAGTAGTATTTGTTCATAGAGTTTACCTTATAATCAAATGAGAGAATTTATCCTCTACATTTAAATTTCTCCTCAAATAAAAGCTGTTATCTTATAACCTTAATGAATCATTATTTTTCAGAGTAATTACTCCTACTGGAGTAAATGTTTAAGTACTTCTCTGTGTCCGTATTGCAAAAGCAGATGCCAAAACCCAGTTCCACATTCCTCCTGTTCAGACTGGTAACATTTCTAATGAAAAAACTTTTCTGCTTGTTCTAACCCCAGGTTTCTGGGTATCTATCAGCTCTCTGCTGATGTCTCATAAGGCAGCAGTGAAGTGTCATAACTGTGTTTGTTTCCTCTTCGGCAGCAGACATTTGATCTGTTGTTGGCCCCTGCCAGGGCTAGTACAACGCTTAATGAGCTGCATTCACTTTTAACAAGTGCTGTGGAAAGAAGAACATCTCTGGAAAATATTAGTGGTCCTGTTGAGTAGGTAATGGGACAGGAGGTATAAATGCACAGCCAGAATGGCTGAGAAGTACCCTGACGTTCTTTTGGCTTGACAACCTTTATAGCATAAATGAAAGAACATCACCCAGTAATTCCTGCCATGAAGGGAATTATTCTTTGTTTTGCTTTATTCTATAATGAAATGCTACTTTATACAATAAATATTACATTCACTTCCTGCTGGTATTTATGCTGCTCTTTCCTCCACTGTTTATATCTCTCTTTCTATTTTTACAGCATTTTCACTTCCATTCTCCCATTTCATAGTTTCTTAACACTTCAGCACCATTTCTCCCAACAAAAACTTCTGCTTAGCTCTTCCTTCTCTGGTTGCCCTGGCACAGAGTGTCCTGGTACAGACGAAGCAGGAAATAGATTTGCTCTGAGGAGGAACATGTTTCGAAGCAGGTGTCAGAGTAGGTTTCCTTTGAGAGGAACTGTAGATTGTTAACACAGTGAAAGTAAGTTAAAACCCCCTGGATGGGGAAAAGTCACTCTATTTTTTTTTAAATTACTGATTAAAAAAAAAGGATTCACAGAGAGAAACAGGCAGATTACAGGAGGTATAGGGTAGTAGACACCTTCTTAAGTTCTTAATAAGTTGCGTACTCATTTCTACCATGGACCAGTACTGAATCTGTAATCGGTGTTAAAGAGAGAAGACATGTTCACCAGTTTCTGGATCTTTTGCCATGATTTCAGAGGAAGGAAGATTAGGTCTATCTGAAGAGTGATCTTCAAAGAGAAACAGCTTAAAGACATGAGGTATCCCAATGTACCCATCTTTGAATTTCTCAGAGGAATGTTTCAACTGGCAGTATTATGTGATGAAGCATTCAGTTGTTCACAGGGATATTATTTTACCAAGATTTAGTATTGCTGCCATTGTCTTGTCACCAAAGACAGCCCCTTATGCCTATCAGGAGGGCTCAGCCAGAAGCAGGCCATGATCCACGTCTCAAAATGGCTTCACACTAATGTATCTCCACCAATCCAAACAAATTTGAACCTAAGTCGTAACAAGAAGCAGGCTTGTGTGATAACATGTAGAAAGAAGCTCCCAAGCTGGTAAATATGAAGCACATTGAGCCAAGCTTCCTAGGTCTACTACTGAATGGTGTCCCAGTGACCAGAGTACATGTGTAGGGTACTCTAGAGAAGTTGGGTCCCGGGTATGTTATCTGATGTGTTACAATGACCCTGATGGGAGAGATCAATAAGGGAAAAATAAATCTGAAATAAGTAAGGATGTTAAAACTTGGGAAGGGAAAGGGACTAGGGTATGTGACAGATGCTTAATATTTCCTCAACAGATGCATGGGCTACTTTTGAGTTCCCTCTCAGAGGTGAGCACCTTCCTTAGTGAATTCAGCTAGTGAAGTATGATTTAAGCCTCATCAAGCAACTGCATAATGTTTGAACGGAGGAGCTGATTATAAAAAGAAAAAAAATGTTTCCTAGTTCAAGCAGCAATCATCACTGTTTTCCAGGCATGTTTGAGACTCAACACTATCTGAGCTTGAAAATAAAAAGCTGGTCAAGTGCTGCAAGAGCTTGACACAGCCCCTCACTGTTTTTCCATTATTTCCAGCTTAACCAGTGCCCTGGATTCAGTGCATGCTACAAGGAGAAAGAGACAAGTTTCTTGAAGGACAGATGTTTTCAGGTTACCAGCTTGCACTTCTTTTGCATTCTGCATTACAGAAGAAAAGCCTGTTGGCTCTGCCTCATTGCTATGCGGCATGATACCTAGAAGTGTACTCATGGGCTGAGATCACATCTGGGCTAGGCATTATGAAAAACAGGAAAGAAGAAATCCCTGCTGGTTTACCTAACCACTCAGTAACAGAGTCCAGCTCCCTCCTTCTGTTGCTGTGCTGGCTCTGTGGGGTACCTTCGCTTACCATGAGTACCTGGAGGCAGTCAGAACCCTAAATTCAACATGTGGTGCAAAGCAAGGTGCTGGGAGAGCACAGCTTCAGGGCAAGCTGTTAGCAACAGAGCTTGCTAACACCTTGGCTGACAGCTGTAAATCCAAAAGAAAGTATAGCAACCAAACTGAGCCTTACACCTTGGTCTGACAGCTGTAAATCCAAAAGTATAGCAACCAAACTGAGCCTTAGGCAGCATCAAAAAAAAAAACCCTCCTGAACCAGAGCCACGTGTAGAAAGACACCTAAATTCTGGTGCTTGGGAAGAAGAGAGGTACACCCAGACCATGCAATTCCTGAGAAATGTGTGCACCTTCCTTGGCTTGGCAAGTAGAGAGCTTGTACTGACAAAAGCTTCAGTTAGCAAGTTGATGCAGTGAATGCTTTCTCTGGGTCTGCCACTTTAACAAATGCATCTAACTCAGCTTAGTGACCATGTCCCCCATTCCCTGCTTTCAAGGGAGATGAGAGCACAGAGATAACACAGGGCCAGCTTACACATTTTCCTGCTTTATTGGTTACACATCTTGAAGAGTACGACTGACTCCCCATCTGCCAAGTCATTGCAGGCATAATAAATATTAGAATTGTTACTAGCCGAGTTTAAGGGAACTTGTTTGGGTTTTTTTTGGTAGAATGATTAAGAAACCTCACCATGACACTGCTGGCAAAAATATTGTCACAGATGCTGTGCACAGCACTGCAATGAAAGCCACATGGATAGCTGGAGCAAGCTGGAAAGAATACACTTTTCATCACAATGCTGGAAATGATGGTGCTGTTCTCTCCCACGCACTCTTCATACAACCCATTGTCTGGGAGTCTAATGAACTGCTTGTATAAACAAAACAGTAATTTCCAAGAGTTCTAACACCCTTCAAAATAGGTAATGAGCATTAGCTAGTTAATAAGCAATTTGCCCACCAAAGTCAAGGAGACATGCAAGTTGTGGCACAAAAGAGAGCTGAAGAAGAGAGACTGAGAAAGAAGTGAAGCTGGCAACAGTGGTGGAAACAGGAGCAGCATGTGACCCAGCTGCAAGAATAGCCTCCACATATGATCAAGGTATTTGAAAAAGAAAGCCAGTGTTGATACCACTAGAAGGTGAGGAGGGGAGGTGGCAGCTAGAACTCCTGTGAGCAGATGTGTTTGTGGGGTGGTTTAACCAAGATGGTCTTCTTAGGAACAAGTTCAGGAAGAACGTTAGGTAACACCCCTCCTTGAGCAATGGTCACACAGCAGAAGAGCTTGTTCAGCTCCTCATCATTTCTCACAGCCAGCTGGATATGCCTGGGAATGATCCTGGTTTTCTTGTTTTCCCGTGCAGCATTCCCTGCCAGCTCCAGGAGCTCTGCTGTCAGGTACTCCAGGACTGCAGCCAGGAAGACGGCAGCACCGGCACCGATCCTGGCAGCGTAGTTCCCTCTTCTGAGGAGCCTGTAGACACGACCCACGGGGAACTGCAGACCAGCCCTGGCAGACCTGGTTTTCTTTGGCACAAGGAAGAGCTTCGCCATTTTCTTCTCACGTTCCGACATTCTATCAATCTAGTATAAAAAGAGAATGAACAAAACAATCAGATACAGAAACTGAGAATTAAAGTCCTTTCTTCTTCCTCATTTCACTGCCTTTCTAATTCCCTTAGAAGTCAGTTCCTTCCCTCAGAAATTTTGCTAGTTGTTCACACTTTTGTCTGAAGGAGCAGATGGGTCAGGCCGCTGCTCTAGGAGAGTCTGACAAGTTTCCAGCCAATAGCTCCATCTACAAACTCAGCCAGAGCAGCAGGTCAGCCATCCATCTGCTAGACAACCAAAACTTCAAGAAAACAAGATAGAACTTAGGAGCAAGGTTTTCTGATCTCGTATCAAAGGAGGACTGCTGTTAAAGAGAAAGGTTAAGCAAATGAGACTTTAAGATACTTAAAAGTTGTTCAGAGACCTTGCAGGGAAGCTTCATTGAACTTACCCCAGTAAAGACCTAAGCAGCTTCTTCAGTGATGACCTTCTGAAAGCCAGGGCTAGAAATCTTTGTCTGAAGTAAGAACAACAGAAAATAACTTCATCTAAATGGAAACCACTTCAAAGGGATCTTGTCTTGCAGAGGTGAAGGAACCTAGTGCTACAAGATAACAGGGCACAATCAGAAACAAGATTTATGGGAAGAAGAGAGGCTTTGTTTTACATCAGACACTGAAATTGCTCTGCTTAGCACACTCTGCATCAGCTTACTACAAATGCACAACTGTCACCTTCTTGTGTACTACTGCATCTATTCTAACAAGCCCCATCACTTATTACTGACATAAAATCTCTGTTACTGAGTAGTACTAATTACCCCTCAATACATAACACAAAATAACTGGAAAACAAATACAGGAAAATTCTGCTCTTGTATATGAAGTTGGTCTCAAATTTTAATCTTTAGTTGTTTGCAAGGAGAAGCTCTACCCAGATATGAGGATTAACAAAATCAGATATCAAACTACAGTGCTTAAAATACACTTAAAAGTTCTTTTAGTAGATATTTTTTTTTTTTTAAATAAGCTCTTCAAAATAGCCCACACAAGTAACTAAAAAAAATTGAAACCTTCCTTAAGCAGCCTTGTATCAAACACAGAACTTACAAAACCATTATTTCACTCAGTTTATCTAACACAAAGAAACCATAGTGTTATTTCTTAAGAACTCTCACCTAAAGAAGTTATCAGCTTGGCTTCTTTTCCAACAATACCACTACCCAAGTCTCCCAAACAACAATTTCTGACAAGAGCTGCCCCCTTTTAAACTCCATAGTGGTATCCATATCATTACCAGTTCTTGCATCATGTAATGCCACCTGGGTGAGCAACGATTTAGCCATTCAAAATAAAAGCCAATCAAGGTCCCAGCACAAGAGCAACTCGGTACAGTCACTGAGAGCATGTGAATTCTCACTATTCCTTGTAGAGCTGCTTAGCACCTTGTTAGCTGATCTCCTCTGGGAATGTGCCTGATATTTATTGCCTGGGAGAACTGCAGTAGCTCTGATTGGCACTTCATTTCTTACAGCTGGAAAGGGATCTACCTCACCTTGCTGAGGGTATCAGGAAATAAACCCAGCAACCTGTACCACTGTTCTTTTTGCTGCCAGTAGTGGCCAAGCTTCTTTGTGACCATGCTCAGGAGCCTCCAAAAGCTCAGAACTTCTGACACTGGGTTCTCTATCTTCTAGGGCTTATCCTAATCTGTCACACAGTCCCATTTTTTTTTCCAAAGTCATGCATAGCTGTGTTGCAAGGCATAATATATCCTTTCTAGGGTCAAAGGTGTGGTGACAGCTGAATAATTTTTTTTTTCTTCAATATGTGAGTGCTCAAAAATTGAGCCCTGGCCCAGCAGAAACTTTTGCTGAGCAGCTTGCTTAGGAGACTTCTATGCCCTGTTACTGGGAAGCCAGAGGAGTGAGTTTTCAGATCACTACGCTATGTGGTTAATTTACAAAGGGGCTGAACTATCAGCTAGAAGAGAGCAAACAAGATTGTTCTTGATCAAATAAATACTTAAAAAAATTACTTTTGAATTGGACCAATACTTCACCACAAACTCAGTGTTTGGGTGTAAATTGAGGTAGGGCCACGCAGCTTACTCGGTGTCTTTTATCATACAGCAAATGGCAGGTGAAAGCATTTCTAGAAGCTACTTGAGGATTGGACATGCCTCCAGGGTCTGTTTGGTGTGGTGCAGAGGAGGCTTGCAGGAGCAGCTTGCATTCAGGGACAGCATGATGACTGACACACAGTTCCCCAGATTAGCAAAGGGTAAGCACCATACTTAAAACTGCACAAAATTAGGACTTTGCTCGAGTGTTCTACCATTGCCGCAAAACTTTAGACTTTTACTTGGTCTAAAGAAATAATCATTCCCATACCTGCTTTGCCTTGCCATGGTCAAATGGAGGAATTACTTTGACTTTCATGTGTTGATTTCTCATATACCTCCCTTAAAGCTTTTTTTTTATTTACAGGTGTAAGCACGCAGCATAAGACTAGCTACATATGGCACGTCTTCTCCATACACCCAAAGCTTAAAATCCACTTTCAGACATTTTTATTTCTCACTGCTACAGCATCCTTTATTTTTTCCTCACTTCACTGGGTTGATTACAGGTCAGCAAAGATTTCATCAAACTGCACTTGAAAACCAGGCAGCATACAGCAATGGTTCCAGCTACCCACCACCCTAAAATCAGTGTCCACTCAGGCAGGTAGCTTCTCTTCCTGTTTCTGTGTGAGAACAGCTTGTGGTGAGTCATTAACTCAGCACACAGCTCTGACGTCTGTCAGCGTCATAAAACCTGGCCAGGAGGCTCTAACACCCTTGTGTTAGAGGGGCCAAAGGAGTTAAGTCAAACTCAGCAGGACAGGCAGATCTTTTTTCAAATAAAATTTCACATTCCAGCTACAGTTTAGGAAGCTGGTCCTAGCCAGCTCTTCTCTACGTGAGATGTTATAAATGTATGAGATACTGCCTTGGGGAAAGACTGATCTTCATGAAGCTTCAGCAGATTTCAGGTCTCCAGCTCAACAGCAGGCTCCAGCACCCCTTGTGAACACAGAAAGCCTGGGCACTTTCCTTGGGGGGAAAGAATCCCCATGGATTGGTCTTCTGCACTGGTAGATGGAAGCAGAACAGCTACCTCTACCAGCAGCACAAACATTACACCAGATTTTAAATAAACTACCTCTGGTTGCTGTGACAAAATGGAAGGGATAGAAGTTTAGTGTAGTATTGGAGTACTCTGAAGTGAGGTAGCTGTTTGCAGCTTTATAAGCAATAAGACTTTAAAGCACAGGTTTACTAATTTGTAAAGCAGCATCAAACCACCTCTGAGGCACTGAGCTGATTACACAAGTCTGTGACAGAGGCAAAGTTCACATGGACAGTATCTTGTCTTCTGACTAGTTCACAACAGTTACCTGTAACACATTTTTAAAAGTTTGAATGTGCTTTACTTATTTAGGTGGCATGCTAGACTTCTTTTGGAGATTGTGTGTTCCTCTACCCCTGGAAAGGAAGCTGAGAAAAAAAAAAAACACAGAGGAAAACAGTGCTGCAATCAAGGAACTTTATTACAAACTTTAAAAATGCATTAAAAGTGGTGGGAAAAACACTTGACAAAAATAAATGCATACAAATTAGTGCTACTGAGTCCCACCATCCATAAGTGCAGAGACCAGAGTAGGAAAAACAAGTTTCATAGGCTTCCACCTTGTTCCTGAGAAGCAACAGTTTCTTTGGTACTTCTCTTGGGAAGGAGCTGGGAAAGGATATTTGGCATAACTCCTCCTTGAGCAATGGTCACACAGCAGAAGAGCTTGTTCAGCTCCTCATCATTTCTCACAGCCAGCTGGATATGCCTGGGAATGATCCTGGTTTTCTTGTTTTCCCGTGCAGCATTCCCTGCCAGCTCCAGGAGCTCTGCTGTCAGGTACTCCAGGACTGCAGCCAGGAAGACGGCAGCACCGGCACCGCTCCCGGCAGCGCTGAGGAGCCTGTAGACACGACCCACGGGGAACTGCAGACCAGCCCTGGCAGACCTGGTTTTCTTCACTGCAGCTTCAACTTTGACAGCACGTTTCTTTCCACGTCCAGACATTCTGATGGGTGAGGAGGCACAAAGGGTTGAAGATCTTCAAATTACCCAGGTGTTTGGGCTACAGCTAACTGAGAGCAAGGAGAGACAACAGCAAGGTAAGCTACACTTTTTGTTCTTCCATGTCAAGAAGGCAGCTTGAAAGAGTCACACTCCACAGGTCATTTATAGCAGAGCTAAGATTCAACTCCTACTGCCCTTTCATAGCCTACCTTTTTAGGAGAGAGGCCTTGTAGTAAAATCAGAGCAGACTGTCAGCCTATCAAGAAAGGTTTATTAAAGTAGATTTGAAGAGGTCAAAAGAAAAGAGGCTTTTCCCAGTTACTTGGAATGTATTCCAGATTGAGGCATAGTGGGTTTTCAGTAAGTTTCTTAAGCACCACAATTCTTACCTCAAAGCTAACTTGAGGCCAAGCCTGCTTTTTATTTCAGCAACAATCTGCATTCTAACTTCTTCCATTATCAAGTTTGATCTTTCTTTCATGTTAAATTGGACAATTGACAAGTTCCTACAGCTCACAGTCTCTTACACCCAAAATAGTATAAGATATTTTCATAAAGAGTTCTAAATGAACTCTACAAGGAATATTCTCTGGCTGCTATGAGAGTACTGGAGATGTGCTGTCCAATTCTTCTTCTTGGTGCAGAACAATACATACTGAAGAACAGAAATTACTGTCTATTTACTCAAGATTAAGGAAATTCAGTCCAGTTAGGGTACTCTTATAATTAGAGTGCAAAAATACTCAATTTCTAATCTACAAGCAAATAGGACAGTTAGCTTGCAGCACAGCTGTTTACAATATACAAGGACATCCATCACTAGATTAATATGTAGGATTTTGTATAGTTTTTATAAAGACATTTAAAAATTTAAGAAAAGTCAGAAGAAGATTCAGAAGGAAGGTTTTATAAGGTAGTTTTTATAAAGAGATTTAAAAGTTTAAGAAAAGTCAGAAGATTCAGAAGGAAGGTTTTATAAGTAAATTTAACTATTTAAGAAGAGTCAGAATAAGATTTGGGAGGAACAAAAAAATCCCAGCCCATAATAAAATCCAAACAAACCAAGTCTTAATTCCTTAAACCTATTATCAGACAGTAACTTTCACATTCTGATTACTCACATTACACACATGCAGATGTACTACAAATACAGCTAACTTACAAAATAACATAAAATCCACAACTCCAAATCTTTCACTATGTATTATAAATGGAAAAAAAAAAATCACATAATGAAAACTATATCCTATTACCTTCAAAAATTCTTATTTTGGCTTGATCTGTGCTTTTCTACAGCTTATGCTCAAAAGCAAACAACGCACATAACATTTTACCCCCTACCCTGGGGCAGAACCTTTTTATGAGGAACTTTTTCTCCTCATCAGTGGGGTCACCTGGACAATTAATGAGTCATTCTCACATGTGGTTCTTCTTCCCTCTAATACCTGATTTGGAGGCAAATAAAGAAATACGTTCTGGAGGCCCAGAAGCAAGTTCTTTGGTAGAAGGAGTGGGAGAAGTCGGGCTGTCTCCAAGGGCCGAGCCACAGCTATATTTCTGTCTCACTGTGGCACTGCTAGCTCTCACCCACTCTGGCTGGAGTGTTTCTGTCTGTACACCGTGGCTGAAGCTTGGTTAAAAAAGTACATAGGGCAAATGTGCTTTATAAATACAATATATTTTTAGTTAACCGGGAAGGGGGAAGCTGTGTAATGCTTTATGGGCAGAGAGAGTTATGTTTCTTTCACATTGTGTTGGAGCCCCACCAAGTGATGTAATGGGACTGCTCCTAAGATTTGGGCTTCTGCCCCCTCTTCTGGTAACACTCTGCCTCAGATGGGGCTCAGGGTTTACTGTGGGCACAGAGTTGTTCTGGTGCCAAGGGTCCTCGGCAAGTCCCTCTCAGTTCACCTGGGCAAAAATCTCACCTAATGCAAATGAATATTTTTTTAAAATGAATGCATGCTTCCTGCACGTGCTCTTCTTGTGTTTGTTTTCTGGTGTTCAAAATAGGTTCCAACCAGCAATATACAAGAGCCATGGGTGTGAACTGTATTTCAGCCACAGAAGATGATTATTAAACTAGCAGGTCCTCCTGAAAGCCCAGCCTCTGAAAAAAACTTTTGTACATCAAAGCTGGCATCAGCAGCTAAGCCTTTGGTTCTGCATGACAAGCACTAACTGTGGGTCAGAGCCAAAAGACTTTGGAGTACCTGCAGAAAACTCCAAAACTGTGATCCCAAAAACTTTACTTCACAAACCACCCTACCAAAAGTCTCTGTAGCCCTTTACTTTCTGATCTGAAGTTCTCATGTTATCTGTACTGGTGGCTCCATCTATCACTCAGTCACTTTCCCCCAGGGATGTTTAGTTCAAACTGGGTGAGGCTGGGTCCTCCTCCACCTCATGACCATGGGAGAAGGTTGTGGGGCATCCTCCATGTATCCAAAGGCTCACCATGAAGACTGATTCCATCTCAAAGTACAGCTATCCATTCCTTTTGATCAGGGGTGGAAAAAGTGGCTATGCCTTCCCTTCAGTAAACCGGACCTAACGCAGGACCGTTGCCCCAGCACGCCTCGGGAGAGACGGGTGTTAATGGGATAGCCACGATGCTGGAACCTGTCGTAACAGGCCTTCTGAGCTTCCATTTCAGGCCCCTGGCAGAGTGGAGACAATCGTTTCTCTGCACGCCCTGAGAAAACACACTCTTAAAGCTTGCTGGCAGGTTGTGTGGGGGTGTTTTTCTGCAGACTCAGAGCGGGGCTCCCTGTTTCTCGGCAAGCATGCTGACCATTGGGCTGGAGCCTGAAAGGAGGGGGAGGTGGGAGCGGGCCTCTTCCCCCTTCTCCTCTTCTGCACCTCTTTGAGAAGAAAATGCAAAGTCTGCTCAATCCTTTGAAAGGGCAGAGGTGCCTGTTTTATGGAATAAGGTGTTTATCCCAAATGGATTAGAGTCACCACACTCAATCCTCTCCTTGGTGTTTGATAAGTCATACTTTAATACAGACTCAAAAATAAAATAAAAGTAACTATCTAGACATAAATTTCTAGTAAAGCTAACTGGCTACAACCCAGTCCTAACAATATTTTAAATACTAATAATTATGTCTGATAACAACATATAACATGCATTCGATTTTTTTTAGTTTTATTTTTTAACAGAGCAGGGAAAGAAAAATGAGGAAAGAAGCCGGCAGGCAAATAAAGAAGGATATTAAACTCAAACTCACAAAAAGGAGCTCAATTAAGTGAAAGAGGAAGAGTTATGGAGGAAAACTAAGGCAGAAGAGAGGTCCAAAACTCACCAACATTATCGGGCTGCTCCTAGGGAAGTGTTTGCTATTGCTGACAATTTCTTTGGTGTGTTTCTATGACACTTCCCAGTTTAGTTTATGCATTCGAGTTTATGATGGCTTCGGGACATTGGTTGGCAGGGTGAGGAGCTGAGGCCATGCCCATGGGATCCCATGTCTCATGGCCACGCTGCTTCCCCTGCATGCCCTATGGAGCCACACCATCCAACAGGGATAAACCAAAAGGGGCTGGGCAAGGAGGAGAGGGGCTCACAGCTCTGCCACCTCACTGCCAGGATGCCCGTGAACTCATTTTAGCAGGGCTGACCCACAGGTGAGAGCAGAGTGCAGGCAGGTGCTAGGAACTAACTCACTGTTTTAACTTCTGAAACAAGAGTTTCAGATCATGCTACATATTTTTCAATCTGATCTCAAATTTCCTGTTTAGCTCTCCACTGTGTAATTCTTTTCCCGGGTGTGTTTAGCAGGCTACTTTTATAGGACATCAATTTGTATCCCTCGCTGTGCTTGCTGAAGCAGTGACAGAAGAGGCAAGGCAAGAGCAGAGCCGTACTGCAAGCCTGGCTGAGCTCCGATGGGGAGGGTGAAGTGTGCTGACTGTGAGGCTGTGCCACCTGGAAGCTGGGCAGGAATCTCTCTGCCCTCCACGACTTACATCCTGCATCATTTCCAAGCTGATGTTGGTTTAAGAGGTATGAGGAGAGGTGCAGGGTAGCTGGGTTAAAGCTCTGCTGAAAGACGCAGCCACGGCGGCAGCGGGCACAAGTGGGTGCCCACCACGGCTGCTGCAGGGACTGGTGCCCGTCAGTCCCAGGCAGCCCCATTGGGCACCCAAAAAGGCAAGAACCGCCCCCCGGCAACGCCTCCA
>NW_008609450.1:0-24103 GCF_000691845.1 Merops nubicus
CTATGATTCTATGATTCTATGTCACTGGTGATCTAGTCAGGCTCTGAATAAACGCCATTAAATTATCTTAAAAATATTTTTATGTAATGCATACACACAGAGACACACATAATCAAGTCTACCACCAGAGAAACTTAGAAACCTGGTGAAAGCAAAATTAACAGGCTTTCCACCACATTATGAAAGGTTCTCTACTCATTAAATAGTTTATTCATTTACTGTTTGGCTAATATGATCTTGTTTTCTGTCCATTCCTCTACAACCCTAAAAGGGCTCTCAAGATTAGTGTTGTTGTTTGTGTCTCATTCTTCATGCCTTCCTCTTGCTGTAAAAGGTCTACCCTATGTGATTTGTGCTTCTAAATCTGGTGAAGCTGCACTGTTGTACTGGTTTAACCTTTTTCTAAGGAAAGCATGAATATTTTAAAGTGTACAGGGTATTTATTTACCCAGAGAATTCACCTGGTGACATACAGTTTGTAGGGATGCCCTGTTTGCCATTTTACCCATTGTGCCAGCAGAGTTGAGTGAAGCTGAAAGAGGTTGAGGGACTTCTCCAAAAATCACATAATAAACAGACCATCCAGAATAGAAGTTCAAAATAAAAATACTCTCGTGTTTGAATTTTTCTCTAACCACTAGACCATATGGTTTTCTTTCACAGCACTGTTTGAGAGAGTTGTTTCTAGATTTTTTCTTTTTTGTTCTCTTTCTCAGATGATTATTTTTTCCCCAGAGAACAGCTAGTGAAATAAAACTGTGTTGAAATGTGCTCTTTGGGCTTTAGTTATGTGTGCTGAACAGAATCAAAAGCATTTCATTTTATAGTGGCATAAAGTAAAATAAATGCCCAGTCATTAAGAACCACGAAGAAAGTAAATCTCTTTTTTTGGAAACTTAACAATTCACAGTTGTTTGGAAATACATATATGATTATCTTCTTTCACACAAATTCAAATGGTCTACATACAAAATGTTGCAAGGAATTCTTGCTTACAAGAGGAAGGTCCTGATACTTCAGCTGGATTTGTACAGTGAAAAAGGACTGATGGCTACTAAGAAAGGAGACAGGGAACCAGTGGTAGATTTTATTTTGCTTCTGTTTTTAATACTTTCAAATGCTTATAATTTTGTTCTCAAATTACAGTTTTACTTTCTAAAACAAGATTAATTCCTACTGAGGCAAAGGTAAGCAGGGTACTTAAACTGTCATGGGCATTTACAGTTATGTGCTAGTAGATTGAAAGTTTCTTTCTTAAAACAATTAGAACCAAGAGAAACAAACTGCTTTATTTTCTTATGCCCTGCCCAAAAAACTCTATTTGTTTTTATTGACAAAAATGCTCAGAGTTAACAAAGTATTTTTAATTTGGCTGTAATAGTAACTACATACAAAGAAACTAAAAAAAGCTATTAGTTTATGAAAGTATCATTGATGTAATCCTCTGCTATTTGACAATAGTAAAGAAGTGAAGTAAAAGTTCTCCATTAGTAATTCTATTGGTTTTGGGTTTTTTTTCCTACAAAAGTTCTTTTCTCTCCCCTACAGCTTCAGAGGCAAGGTGCAGAAAAAGATGTGATTAGAATGTGTAGCATAAATATTTTTTCCTCTGTGGCATGCCTGTGCACACGTACTCACAGACATGCACACTATACTCTCTGATGCCCGTAATCGAGCGTAACGCCTCATAGCTAATGACAGGCTTCTGCTCACATTCTGTTGAAATGACAGTATCAAAATCAGGAGTGTTATGCAATAAACTGAATTTAAAATGATATTTGGTTGCTGTTGTAGTGGATATGAGGATGCAATTTTGTTTGGACAGATACAAAACCTATAACTTGTATTTTCACAAGATGGGGTAAAATAAGAATGCTGCTGAGTTAATCTGGAATCTTCCTTACATATGCAGAAAGAGACTATAAGAGTTTGAACCTATGTGTGTTTGTGTGCACAAAGTGGAAACTGCACACTGAGGCCAATGGGAAAGATGCAAACTGCTCAGATGTATGAACCAAAATGTGACTTCTGAATTTACAGCAATGAATCTTTGGGGGGGGGGGGGAGCAAAGTAAATCTGATACATTAAAAACAAAACCCAAACTATATTTTTACTAGTAATTTTTTAAATATTCTTTTTCCATAAAAAAAGTTTTTTGAACTTTACAGTATTACATTTACATTACAGCAGACATGTTTTGTAATGGTTTATAAATATTTTTGTATTCAGAAAAATGTTATGAGGAAATTGAATATTCTCAGTTCCTGAGAAGTCAACAAGTCATCAAGGCATGAGATCTATGCTTTTATAACAGTAAAAATGTGTAAAGTCATGCTTAACTTGAATTATGTAAGAATTTCACTTACATTTTTAATTACTTTCACATCCTTAGTCTGTATACACATAATTCAGTCCACTCTCTACTTGATTCTTGGTATTGAAATTCTAGACATGACTAAAATAGTATTCACATGTACTTATAAGATTCAAGTTTGAACTGAATATTTTTTCAGTTTCTTTCTACATAAACTTTTGCACTTTTTTTTTCAGTATAGAAGGATATGGACCTGTTGGAGCAGGTCCCGAGAAGGCCACAAAAATCACCAGAGGGCTGGAAACTCTCTCCTGTGTAAAAAAAACTAAGAGCTGGAGTTGTTCAGCCTGGAGAAGGCTCTGTGGTGACCTTGCTGTGGCCCTTCAATATGTAAAGGGGGCCTATAAGAATCATAGAATCATAGGGGTTGGAAGGGACCTCAAAAGATCATCTAGTCCAACCCCCCCTGCCAGAGCAGGGTCACCTAGAGTACATCACACAGGAAGGCGTCCATGTGGGTTTTGAATGTCTCCAGTGGAGACTCCACAACCTCTCTGGGCAGCCTGTTCCAGTGCTCTGTCACCCTCACAGTAAAAAAATTTTTCCTGATATTCACCTTGAACCTCCTATGCTCCAATTTGCACCCCTTACCCCTTGTCCTATCACAGGTCATCACTGAAAAAAGCTTAATTCCCTCTTCCTGACACTCACCCCTTACATATTTGTAAACATTGATGAGGTCACCCCTCAGTCTCCTTTTCTCCAGGCTAAAGAGACCCAGCTCCCTCAGCCTTTCCTCATAAGGGAGATGCTCCACTCCCCTAATCATCTTTGTAGCCCTACGCTGGACTATCTCCAGCAGCTCCCTGTCCTTCTTGAACTGAGGGGCCCAGAACTGGACACAATATTCCAGATGCGGTCTCACCAATGCAGAGGAGGAGGAGAACCTCTCTTGACCGACTAACCACAGCTTTTCTAATGCACCCCAGGATTTTTGCAGGGCCCATTGTGATAAGACAAAAGATGATCATTTTAAAATAAAAGAGGGTAGATATAAAGAAGAAATTTTATTTTATTATAAGAGTTGTGAAATACTGGAACAGGATACCCAGAGAGGTGTAGATGCCACATCCCTGGAAACATTCAAGGTCAGGCTGGATGGAGTTCCAAGCAACCTGATCTAGTTAAAGATGTCCCTGCTTACTACAGAGAGGGGTTGGACTAGATGACTTTTAAAGGTCCCTTCTGAAGTGCTGGGTTTAAACCCCCAGACCTGAGTGAGGGTTGGCATATGGATGATATCCACAATCAGGCAAGAAAGACCGTCCTGATTGGTTTTTACCCAGGGTCTGGCCAGCCTTTGGTGTGAACTGATTAGGAGATCACCAGCAGGTGCCCCCGCCTTCCACATTAACTTGGAGGTGGGCCAAGAAGTCACCTCTGTAAGAGCTGACTGTTGGCAAGGTGTTGGCTGGTCTGCCTGCATAGTGTATATGCTGTGTGAGGGTTCTGGCTCTTGGAAGTGGTCCCCTGACTCTTCATGGCAAGTGGAGTTCCCAGGATGGCAGGGCCAGAACATGAAGCTGTCTCTGAGTCCTTACTCTATAACTGGGCTTGTGGCCTGGCTGCTACTGTTGCCCATGGCTTTTGTTCTCCCCCCCCCCGCTTCCCCTTTCCCGTTTCGCATCCTCACCCAGCTTGCTCCCTTCTTCACGTTCACTGTGGTGGGTGAGTGTGTTGACTTGTTCCTCCCTCTGGTTGTCTGGCACTTTGGATCTCTGGTGTGTGATGTGGTAGTGGAGGGAGGAGTCTGGCTGCTGGTCTGTCTGTTAATGATAATATTGTTCGATATTGGCCAAGCAGTCAGCAGAAGACCTTCCAACCCAAACTATTCTATCATGCTATGATTATTATCCTTATTAGTCATCTTAGTATTATTAAACAACAACTTCAAATGTTAAAGGATTGTGATTTGGAACAGCGCTGCAGGCATGTTTGTTTATTCCTGCAGATCTATCTATATTGCCAATAGCTATTAAGCTAATAAAGATGCTGAGTATCTTGAGATCTACTCCACCTGTATGCATCAACAACCAGAGCCTCATTCACCTTGCTCGTTACTTTTATTCCTGGTTCTTCAGTATGTTTCCCCACCACGCATAAGACATAGCCTAAACTGTTCATTTTTATTATTTCCATGTGACAGTATGTGTTTTTTTGCAGAAAGATGAAACGGATATTGATCGAAAATGAAAGCAAGGTGCTGGAAAAGATAAGACAGGAGTGTAAACAGATAAGAAGGCTTGGAAACTTCGTAAAAATAGGTATGCTTCAGATTATAGGTGCTCCTTACAACTTTCTTGGTTCTAAAAATATACTACAATTAAATATTTTTATTCCCTAGAGACTTTTCCTTAATTTTTTAATTGCTTTCTAAATAAATGAACAATATAGGATGCATCATGCTAAATAAAATTATTCATCTATTTGTAACTTCTTTTTATGCCTGCTTCAAGCAGGAAGACTTAGAGTACTTAAAATATTACAAATGCTATTTCATACATACAGATCCAAGCTTAACTGAATCTACATACCAAAAATCACTAAAATACCTCCATTGATACAAGTAAAAAGACTTGCACAGGAAATATCAGTAGAGTTTCCACAGAAAGTTCTCCAAATCCATTCTTGAATCTATTTGTAGCAACAATTGGGAAAATAGAAATTTATGTTGTTGTACAGTCACTTTCATACAAGTTTTGTTTTCCTCAGAGTAGTCAACATTTTGTAATGAGAAATACATATGTTCTGACACAGAGTAGTGGGAAAGTTGCTTACATTGGAATAATGTTTAAAACTATCTCAAGAGGTAATTTTATAGCCATTTATATCAAAATATACACCATGGTTAGAAAAACAGACATTATGGTGAAGCTCGCATAAATAAATGGATATTGAAATAACTGCAAAATTAATACCAAGGGACTTTTAAGCTGAATGTCTTCAGAAGTAAACACATGCTTCATCATTTCCAAAACGGTGTTTTCCAAAACATACAATAATACAGTCTTGAGTACAACTTGACTAAATTCCTATGGAAGTACAAGGTTTTTTCATCAGCCTCTTTTGCTAATAAAAATAGTTGCATTAGTGTAAAAATACAAAAATCTGCATGACTCGCTTACTAGCATAAGATGTCTTGCTGATTCCCATCCACCTCTTCTTTCTTAATGTCCCTATATACTGCAGAAATCACCACGTCAATTATTTGTTTTACTGGATATTTTCCATGTTCAAATATTAATTCAGATATAAAACAATTATGATTTTTTTAAAAGCTTATTTTTAAAATTAGCTCAAATAAATATTTTTTTTAAAATAACTATTATTAAATATAATATATATGGATCACTGTATCTGAGATCAAACTTTGTTAAGGACTTGAAATAGAAAGCTAATCTTTTAATTGATTAAAATATGCAATGAAAATGCTCTCGGTGAAAAACCGTATTTGTTCCTTTAGCTCATTAACTAGAAAAATTCAGGAAAATACAAAACAGTATCTCAGTCTCACTGCAAATATATTATAATACAGTAATTTCTGAAATTATCTGGGCTATACGAAATGACATTTAAAAAAAAAAAAAAACTAAATACCATTTCTTCAGGAAGATGACTGCAAAAAAATGACATAAAAGCCCTATGCAAACTAAACAAAGTAATATTCAAGCCCACATCCACTTACGTGGCTACAGAACAGTGATATTCCTTAGAACCGTTGATCATAAGTCCATGTTACACATCATCTAGAACTATTAGTTGTAGTAGCTATAGTACAAGGAAGTATCGAACTTTCTGGTTGAGTTCTTGCTGATGTGGGCCAATCAAAAAACAAAGCCAAAGAGTCTACAGTTTTTGCCTGGGAACCAGACAAAATAACGTATTAACCAAAACTTCCAGATCTTAGCTTTCTAGCCATGCCGGATCTGAAATATTGATTTACTTACTATTAAATATGTTTTAATATGAGATGGAAATTAAGAGGAATTATAATTAGGTACTCTGGTTCTTTTGGGGCCATCTAAATTATTTAGTTCTGATATTAGATGTGAAACAGGACACTTAAAATGGTTTCATCTTGTTTATGCTGTTGGGATATAAGATATCTGCTCATATCAAAAATGGTATCAGATTGTACTCTTTTCCTATTTTCTTCATAATTTTATGTTGGCATCTCTATGAAATATGACACAATAATTAATTAGCTTCCAGGATAAAATAAAAGCACAAGCTTTCTACACTGAATGCACATGCAAAAACATAGTTATAGTATCAGTAACAGAATTCTAACAATATGTGTGGCATTAAATAAGGAATTAAAGGACAAAATTGTGTCATAAATGTATCTTTTTATACTGGCAAGTAATAATTTAAAATACAAGCTTCATTACTAAAGCTGTTATATTATTGTGCTGCCATGTATATTGACACAGTATAATTTTACCATTAACAATACTAAGCCAAAATTTAGCTTTAGAACATCATTTCTTATTGGCAAGAGTCTCCAAATTCTACTGCAGTGCAAATTCTAGCATGTGACATCCATTCAGTGAATACTCTATCATTAGTGTTCCTTTTCATCCTTTCTATGTGCAAAACTTCATGGACGTTTATAAAAATGTACTGACAAGGCATGATGGAAACAAGAAAATGTCAAATATTTGTTTCTGATGTGACACCCAGCTCTTCGTACCAGCAACAGTTTTCTTCAGAGCTGCTGAAACAACGTATTACAGTCAAATAATGTCTTTGGTAAATGCTTAACAGTGACTGCAGCATCTTTTTGTGATACATTTCTGGTTCAGTTGTGGAAGAACTGCTGTATTTGTCATTTCAGAATTTTAGCAGTACTGTGTAAAATAAAATGTCCAGTTCCACAGCCCTGAAAGGAGAGAATAGGAATTTCTATAAAACAAAATGTTGGAATAAGCAGCCCTCAATGGAGGTTTTTGTTGTTGTTGTTTGTTTTTTTTTTTTGTTTGTTTCTGTGTAGTTTTTTTCTACATCAAGAACTAATACCCTCTTTTCCAAAATTTTGGTACCCTCTTCAAAAACTTTAGTTGGGCAAATTGTGAATGTCTTAAATATTCCTCTGAGTTTCTCTCTCTGAACTCTAGCAAACTTTTGGTGTCAGGAATATTTTGAGTAAATAAGTTCTATAGGGGGATTACAAACTGCATTCCATCTGCTTTAAATAGAACAACTATAACTTTTAATGCCTTATTTACTGTTCCTACAGTTCAGATTTGCACTGAGATCATTAAAAGCAGGATTAGAACTGAAGTTTTAGGTCTGTCTTACGCCTTTCTACCAAATAGTTCTGCATCTGATTTTGGATTCAGAGCAATGGTTACTAGTATATAAGAGGCCATGAAAGTACAACTCTAAAACTTGTTCTTAAGTAATTAATGAAAAAGAAGGATGTCATTCTCTATGTTCTCATAGTAGTTTGTGACTGTGGGGTGAGTCTGATTCAAGTAGTATAGTTCCTGATTTGCATTAATGCAAAGGAAAAGAGAAACAGGCTGTGTGGAACACCTACCTCTTTAAAGCAACTTTGGTTATCGTATGAAACCAGGAATTGTGTGGGAAGGTGTGTGGGGGAGAGGTACCGATGGAACATCACTGGAAACATTTGAAAGATCAAGAAATATCTTCCTTTAATTGAGCTGGTTCTCGTTTCACTAGTTCCCTTACTGGGACAGGAATGTTAAAGCAGTGAAGGTGGTATAGATCTTGACCAGCTCCAGTCACGACCACGAAGGATGACCCAACTATGTTGTTATCTTTCATTGTAGTCAGTGTTGGGATTTTTCATAACACATGATACCGATTCAGACCACTATCAATAGGTGGTTTTGGCATAAATACATGTAGTTTTTTTGAAGATGCTCTGTCAGCCTCATGAGGTTCTGTATGTAATTATTTTTCTGTCAGAAAAAACCTATGTAAATCTCACACAATTACTATTTAAAACTACCCAAATGACAGTATAATGGTATTTAATTTAAAATTTCCACTGATATAAGCAAGGATTCAAATTATTCGGAGTTTCCAGGAAAGATAAATATTCTTCAATCTAGCAGAAATGTTGGTCTGAAGTTTTCCCATATTTATTTATAATTAGATGTCTTCCTTTGCAGCCAGGAAACAAAGAAGGCTAATGTATAGGTGTACTTTAGCACACTCTTACAGCTTAGTCCCCTGTAATTCCCCAGGCTTGTTTATGGCCTGTCTGTATTTATTTCCTCTCCCTCTTCCTGCTGCTGCTGAAGTTAACAGAACAGTGCCCAGCTGTCAGTCCCAGTAGTGAACCAATGTTTGCTGTATGCCTCTGTTTAAACTTTAAAGTGAATACACAGTTTCTGCCTGGCTCAATTAAGGACTTCAGTAGTCTGTTTTCCAGTGCTCTTCACTTTTTTAAATCTTTTTTTTTTTTTCTGCTGGATCAGTCATAGCCAAATTATACAGAAAAAAAAAAAATAAAAGCAAAACACAGAAATATCCATTGAACAAGACCAAAAGTTAATTTTCCTATAAACATTTTTAGTTTTCTGTTTTTGTGTGCCAGTTGTGCATCCTCTTCATCTAAATAGCTCTTCTGAACAGCTTCCCATAAAGCCTATTTAATCCATCACACAAAGGAAGTGTTATACTTGTGGAAGCACGAAAGCAGAGGGGTGAAGGGATGCGTTGCACTATATGGCAAATTCACTTTGCAGTCATACAATGCAATATGTGCCCATATTGCACTGTTTGTTTTGTGTCAGCTTTCTACGTGGGCTCACAAAGAGCAGAGGATGAAAGGCACAGTGCCATCCAGGACACCTGTTTGGACGATAGAGCACTGCACCACACTCCACTGAGGGCTAGATGGCTTTTAGATGTTAAGGCAAAGTTGGAGAGTTTGCTTTGTGTTTATACATGCACTCTGCAACCTATCCAGGCTCATAAAATAACAGGAGTAATCATAATATCATGCTTTTCTGGTGCAACATTCTTGATTGCAGAATTTTAAATGTTGTGTTTAAAGCAAAGTTCTCTGTTCTGCTCCCTTACAACAATCACACCTGTTTCCATACTCTTTGAAACTGAAGTTTTCATCACCTCTTGAGAACATGGATACTATTTGACCTTCCCTGAACCATCTTATTTACTTACTTCTGACCTTGAATCCATGATGATTTTCAATTCTACTAATCTAGTTTTCATACAGGTGTTTCTCATTGGGTTTCCATTTAAGAGTATCAGCAGTGCTTTAGTAACAGTGACTTTGTTCAGCTAAACAGTTTGTGACAGCTCATGTACAGAATTTTTATCTCTTTACATAAAGCCCCATCAGTGGTGCCTGCTCACAAGCACACCTGGAAAAGCATATGGTTTTGATCTTTAAGTATATCTGGAGAAGCCAAATGAAAGAAAAGGATCAGATTGACTCCATGAGATAGCTATACACATTCAGACTACAAGAATCTCTGTTTGGAACTTTCAAAAAGTATTTAGTTTTTGAAATGTTCTTAGTGATTATAAATAAGGCAAACAAAGCCTACCACTTTTTTTTTAAAAAAAAAAAAAATATGAAAATAAAGTTCAACATTAAACTCTCTCCCTACTATGTCAATGAGCATTTTAGAAAAGAATTGTTCTAGATGCTATTTCTAGTGCTTTTTTGAAAAGTTTTTTTAATAATATATTATACAGAGAACCACCAACACAAAAAATCAAACATGCAAACTTCAAAGCTCATAGCTGAGTTGTTTTTTCCACCATGAAATTTTAGAGTTTAACATAAATTGAGTTTTTCCACATTACTAGTGGTGACTAGTTCAATCCAAGAAGTGGAATCATGGAGATTTCAAAGCAACTGTAACAGGCAGTTTCCTTCAAGTCTTGCCAGGTTTTTGCATAACAACAAAAAGAGAGGACTTTTTCCCTTTGGAGATCCTGTTTTTAGAGGTTTTTATCCTTAACGAGAAGTTATTGTTATAATTTACAGAATGATAAGCCAGCTGTCACCCAGTAAACTATATAACATGAATGGATGGAGTAAAAAAATGCCTAAAATTAAGCAGCATTTGTTTCAGATAATGGTAATTAGCAGAAATTTGACCTATGTAAACCATTTTGAATTTTCAGGGGCTTAGATATTTCCAGTTCAAAGCACATATATAAAACTATTCTAACAATTCTTGTGCTACATCAAATCAACAACCCAACCCAAGCCTGTTCATCAGTTCAAATTTTCTTGAAAGCGTTTGAGATTATGAAGGTTAATGAGACTTTAAAGAACAAGAGTTACACTTGAAGTCAACAGCTGGTAAACCTGAAATTTGCTGAGAAATCTTTATAATTTTGCTGTTCTTTAACTGAACCCTAATTCTAGTTCTGAATGAAATCATACAGCATGTTAAAAGTTCATGAGATGGTATTCTACTGTTTTTGCACAGCAATTAACAGAATCTAAACCCCTGATGCAGGCAGTATTTCACTATATTAAATTGTCACCTGTCTGTAATTAGCACCAGCCTCTCATTGTGATTTTAAGTATCCTTTCTTTCCCTAATCTTGAAATGACTTTGGTATGAAATTGAGTTCAGACCATAATTTGGTGGTCTTACCTCCGATAAAGTCAAATCAATTAAAAAATAATTTGCATGGCTACAAGCTTTTTTGACCAAGCATTTCAATGTTGCTTTACAAGCCCTAATGAGTTACGGATTGCAAGACTTGATACCACAAAAGAAGGAATAGCAGTAGTAGATAAGCAAGTACAGTAACTCAGAGGCATAGAGTAAAACAATCTAGACTTTTCCATATTTCAGTCCCCTTTTTTTTCAGAAAATAAACCCTTTCTGCCTCCTTCTCTTCGGTTGTATCTTGCTATTTCATGTTACAAGCATTGAAGACCTTTGCACAACTTGTGTATGACAGCCCTTCTTTTAGAGACAGATACCAAATACTACTTTATATTACTGGCAGGATTTACCAAAATAGCTCTTCTTGCTAACGTGAAAAAAAAAATGTCCAGTAATTTTAAAAGCAATTTCCTGCACATGGAAAGACAGTTAAGCTTTACAGTGTCACTTATTGATGGTATGCAGGCTACTTGAGGATCTGGCCCAAGGCAAGTCACACTGCCTTCAGAGTCAAAAATGCTATTGATGGCAGAGAGCTACCATTCTGGAAATTATCTTTCTTCTCAGCTATCTAAAGTTTCAAGAGATTTATCTTCTGACTATAAAAGCCACCTTAAATAAATACAAAGTTTCCTCCACTTTGCAAACACTAATAAGCTTTGGTAAAGGAAAACCAAAAAGTTCCTAGAATTCTATTACAAAAATAAAAGGGGAGAAAATAAATATAGGAAACTAATTTGGATTAATCAGGGTTTACAAATTCTGTGTGACTGATTTATAGCATGCCAAACACTTCCCCAGTTGACTTCAATGAAGAATGAAGATAGCCCTTGATAAAATGAGATCCAAAGAGTACACTATTTACATACAGAACTTCAGGGATAAGTTTTAATTGCTTTGCCACATATTTAATTTTTCAGGCAATATATAGCATATTAAAGTCAGAAAGTACAAAAGATTATTGATTTTGTTAAAGAGATAATTAGATTTCTTCATACTAGTGTTGTGCTACACAGGTAAGACCAAACAAGAACAGCAGAGAATCCACTTTGCATGGCAGCACATATCTGCAAAGCACCAGCTAATGTGTTCTTTTCCCTTGGTTAAAACAAGCGATTGTATTCATTAGCAGCTTTTCAGTTACTCTGGCTTGTGTTACAATCAAACAGTCAGCTGTTATAGGAAATGATGGGAGCTGATGCTCTGGAATTTTAAAGGTTCGACTCCTTTTGAATGTACTAAATGAACATGAGCTGTCTAATTTTGGTTGAACTGAACCCAACAAAAAGCCCCTGCGAGTATGTAAGATTTTATTCTACCTTTTCACATTTAATATGCACAGTGACTATTCGGTGCTTTTCAGCTAGATACTCAGTTAATTCTGTGACTAGGAAAGATTTCATTAGGTAGGCTTCAGGCAACAGTGAACTACAAATGGAATTCTTTATTTTCTGAAACGCACAGTTTATGATCCATATACAATGATGAATGGTCTATAAACTCTCTCATGGCCTTTAATTGCATAAACTTTACATTACAGTCTTACATGAACTTGTGAACATATTTGTTGAAAAAAAAACAGCAAAAACGGAAGTTCCCCCAGCTCTTACACAAACAGAATATGTAAGCCTTCAGCCTAACTTCTTCAGTACTTATGTTCTTTGTTTAAACTTGTACTTTTCTATAAATGCAGAGAAATAAGGTTTTAATTTTTTATTTTGAAAAAAATCCAGAAACTACTGCTCAGTTGCCTGGTGCTCGCACCGCTTAGTTAGCGCTCTCTATGTTCCATCTCAAAGTGAAGTGTTCCTAACCCTGTCAAAAGTATTTTATCTCATAGCTGTTGCTTATATTGGTGTATTAATAAATGGCTTCCCATACTGTAAGTGCTGTATGCATGCTTCTTGAGCAGTGTACTCCTCCAGTGGATTCTGCTGACACTTTGACTTGTTTTAGAAAGTACTAAATAAAAAAGCAATAAAAGTTGACATAATGTATTTGATCAGTATTATAAAGAGAAGAGCCTCAGGTGTATTTTCTGTATTTAGCCTCCACAACGATAAAACATCACCATCTAGAATTAAAATTCTGAGCAGCAATTTATATGAAAACAAAAAAAAAGACCTTTTTTAACTTAGGTTAAAATAGGTTTGATAACTTAGGTTATCATTAGGACTACAGGCTCTGTCTTGCAAAGTGACTTAGTTTTTGTCCCTACATTACTGTCCATTAGCATGACAACTAGTTGAATCAAGTGCTATACATTGCAGACATTTTTTGCTATAAAGAATACTGATAGCCCTCAATGCTCAAATCAACCACTAAAGGATGGAAGAGTTAGGAAAAAAACAAAAACACATTATTGCAAAACTGTTGTTGCTTAAGTGGTTACATCTAGTACCGATGATTCTTTGCAACTGCATATTGGACAAAGTTATTCCTAATTTCATCATAACTGTTATTAATAAAGATGACGTTCATTGTGTGAGCCCATACCAGGTGTTCTTTTTATACTTTGCTTGGATACCCAAGTAAAAACATGACCTGAAATTTTGTAAGATGATGTTGCAGTATTTTTTTTTCAAGTCAAATAAAACATATAGCAATTCATAATAATTGGGTATGAGGACTTTGAAAAGTTTGCTTTGATAGGTGAGAAATAATATAGGACCATATAACGAGGATGCATATGACTTATCAATTAAGGATTTTTTTAAAACGTACATATGTATTACCAATAATTTCTTCTTAAATTTTAAAGTTTATTAATGAGCAGAAGTTCTTAAAATCAAGAAGTTCTAAAAGTATTGTGTACAAAACAATGTGTTATACTCAAAATTTAACTCTCACATTGCATTAGAAAACTTGCTGTTAGTTAGCTACAATATAATTTCAATCTGATTAGCACATTAACGAACTGTTCTTTGCAACTCTGACTTTTTCTACACCTAGAGGATCATACACTCCGTTATTAACACTGGTTATTGATTCCCTTATTAAATTTCTGCCAATAATTAAAGAACCGTATATATGAATGTGTGCATTTTAACCCTTGTTGACTTCTATTTACAGTATTTAGTAAAACAGATGGAGGTGGTTGCTTGCTAAATGTTTTAGGCAATCATTTTCTGTAATTAAATGATCTCTAATGATTCAGGAAATGAAGATGTGTAATAAACTTAAGGAAATTGAACAGTCAATAACTGGAATAGATGACAGTAGTTAACTACTGTATGGGGAGTTAAAAATTCCCATGCACTATCTAATTGTATGCCTCTCCAGCCTCTGTCTCTTCTAATACAGTGAGCATCTACAACGTGTTGAGCATGAATAGGTCCATAAAAGCAACTCTATTTTGGGCCTTTATAGTAGACTACTGTCTAGTACTCTATCCCCTACTATCTAGTGGGATACCACTATAACTATGGAATTTCTTTTCTACTAGTATCAGACCCCTCCCTGCATACACTATTTATGAACATAGGTCAAGATAGGCTTTCCTAGGAACATTCCCATCCTAAAGTACTGTCACAATCCACATCCCTCCCCAAGAAAAGAGGAAGAAGGGCTACTGAAGTGCTGTCCTGCAGGATTTCCTGTAGACCATGTATATTATGGAAGTAATTGGAAGAAGATGAAAGAAAAACATCAGTGGAACACAAGGCATACTCCAAGTCTCCCAGGCATTTCCATGAAATGTCATTAACCAAACAAATATGTATGGTTGGAAGGTACGTGCTTTAGATGAGCAGCTGCTTAGGAATAAAGTGTCATATGATTTCTTATACATGCTAGTCCAGACTTCACTATTTCTACTTTGGAAAATAATACAAATTTGAGTAGGTACTTGTGTTCACATGTCCTGTATGATAGTGACTCCTCAGTGCTTTGTGCATTTGCTTGACATTAAAACAATTTAATTCCTAATATAATGAATTTGCAGTGGGACTAATACTAAGCTTTCTATAGCGTATTCAAACTTTGCAGTGTTAAGTAAGGCTTATGAAAGCCATCTAAATTTAATTGCCCTAAACTTTTAAATTCCAATATTCTCTAGATAATATTGGCTTCACTTGTACTTTCATTCCTTTCTGCTTTGAAAATACCTACTAAACAAGACAAAAGAAAACAAATTAAATGACAATTGTTAACAAGGTGAAAAATTGCCATTTATGTGAGTAATAGTTACTATATAAAGCTGAAAGAAATGTGGATGAATTAAAGAAATACATTCCTGGTAGCAAACAGAAGAACAGGGGTATGAACTCCACTGCTATCTTCTCCATAGCTAAATCTGTTAAGTGAATCTTTTGTATAAGCAAATCATGCATTTACTGATTATACATGTCTGAAAGAGGCAGCTACACTGCCTCAGGAATTCCAGAGTTCCTGAATAATACAGAAACCTTTTTAGAGCTCAGATGATATCCTATACCTTCCTGAACACCATTCAGTTCTGCCAGCTTACGTGCTCACGGGAGGCAAAATAACCAGCTGTAAAATTGCCAGAGGAGTATCTTCCACTGGAAAGTGTCAGTTCATTAAGCAATATCCATTCTTAATATCTAGACAGCATGTATCAGGATCTCTCAAAATAATAATAACATGGATGATTTGTTTGTAGGATGACTTCCTGTGGAAATATAAGAAATGTGGAACTGTGAGAGATTTCAGTGTTTCAAAACCTGCTTTGATCTAAATGGACACTGAAACACATCTTGAAACACTGAAATTTCTCACAGTTCCATATTTCAAATACTGTTACTAGGTGGCAGAAAATTCAAGACCCATAATTCCACCCCAGTACTCTCTTTTCCCCCTTATCCATCAAAGTATATTTAGAGAATATGTTCTGTGTATAGACTGCTTCTGAAGAAAGGTCATTACTCTGTGGCAAGCTAATGCATAGGAGTTTAATATGGCCTTATAAACAATAAATTCCTTTCAATACTTATAAGATTTATTTACAAATATATTTCTGACAAAATTTTTATACCTTTTTTTTCCGTAGCAGTGCAGTGTAACTGCTAATATGAATATACAGGCTATGGCCACTTTAGCTCCTACGGCTAAACCTGATCTGGTTTAACCATAAGGATCTGGGAGTAATTTGGGTTCATTTTAGATACCCTGTTAAGGGATTAGAAATGTATAAACTCCCAAGTTGCCTTGCTGCATTTATGTGCTCTTCAAAAAAGGTTTCAAAACTAGAGGAATAGTATAATTGTTATTTCTGGCTCCGTTAAACACAATAGTAATTAACATTAGCTATTTAACTCTTACAAAGCATGCAAACCACAATATGCTTATGATGTACTGCATTTTAAACATATGCTTATGGTTATTCAATGCCACCTAATCACCTGCATGAAAGCACTGGCACAGAATGCCAAGATTACACAGCCATGCTTCCAAATGGCCCCTAAGTTGTTTAAAGTTGTCTGCTCGTCTAGCAAATATTGTGATTTGAAAACTCTTTGAGTATTACATTGTGTAAAGAATAATTTTCAAGAAAAGGAGATGGATTCTGGGTGAACAGCCTGTCTAGAACAGTTTGTAATACAAAATAATGTTTTACAAAGGATACAGAAAGTAACAAGAAATGAGTGGCCAATGGGCACATTCACTTGGCAATTTTATTTCTATATAAAAAGCTGCAATTAATTACAAATAGTTTTTATGCAGTTTTTGCTTTCTTTAAATGTGGAGTGAATTCCCCCCATAAACTAATGAACTGAAGTGAAGCCAAATAGAGACCAGCTGGCTGAATAGCTAAGTAATTTTATCCACATGATTGACTTTATGATCCTTTCACTACAGTAACTAGTCTTTATTCTCACAATCAGCATTAACCATAATTCCAAGGGGGAAAGATGATTAAAAATCTAGAGAATAGAGAGGAGAGGTTTGTTTGATGTGGTACAGTGCATTCTTGCACACACTTCTTCTGTATAATAGGTGCTGAATTACAGGTCTTTATAGCCCCCAAAGTAGCACAGTGAATAGCTGCCTCAAAGACATAACAAGCAACCAATGCCTAAATAATCATTACAGATACTCCATTAACAGCATCTAACTGTGTGGCTTTAAACCATACAAATTGTTTTTTGACAGCTTGTAACCTTTCCAAACAGTTTCCTTTGGGCATTATACCACATTCAGATCTAATTTTAACTTTTGCCTTGTCTATAATTTATTACTTTCTTTGGATACAAATAATGTGTTTTAGTGGAATAGACAAATTCAAATAAAAGATTTTTAAAAATCAGTTGCTGTTTTTATCTATGAAATTTTTGCTCTCTGGGAGATAACTAAAATCTGATGAAACATAACAGGGGAAAAAAGGCTAAACGGTCTAGAATTCCTGAGGGAATCTGGTTTACAACAAGCAATATTTTTTTCATCAAATCATTTAAAATAGGGTATAACCAACTGAAAAAAAAAAAGATAATAAAAGTAAAAATATATATAAATAAAATATAAATCCTTTAAGGCTGTTCCTAATAGCCACAGACTTTACATAACATAATAAATAATATGTTATAAAAGAGTTTAATGATGTATTGCAATGGGATAAAGAGCTAAGAAAGATGTACAGTAGTATCTTTTTTCCAAAGAGAGCCCATAATTACAAAGCAGTAAAGATACATGACTTATGAAGAGCTAGAGGGCAAGCATGCTTTTCAGAAACTGGTGGAAATGTGTGAAATTAATGTGGGGACTGATGTAACAGTATTAGGTGATCCGTATTGGCTGTCATGGCCATTATCTCACTTCTGGAGAAACCATTTCCAGGAATAACGTTCAGTAAATCAAACTGTAGTAGTAATCAGCATAGAAATACCGTAATTCTGGCAGTCAAAATTTCTCATTCCTTTCAAGACATTCAACTATTTTGCAGCAGATTCAAGTACTTCTCCCAAAGTTTTCAGGTCTATGTAACACGTAAACATGTGTGTCCACCAGAGGGAAAAGTGATTTGAAACAACGTAAGTGTTCACTGTTCACAAAGGTTCCTGTTCTTCAAAGATGTTATTCAGTGGTTAGTCACATGAAAATTAACCATCATTGTTGAAAGAAGTACAAATCAGATGGGCACAAAAATCTTCTACTTAGAATCAACTGAACAAGTTATTTCCTGTCTCCTGAATCTTAAAAAGGGTCACTAAATTTAGCATAGTTTTCATAAATGACAGGGGAGGCAGAGTAAATCTTTAAATAAAATGTGGAAATATTCCTCTCAGTATGAATCTAATTCATTACGCTAAAGTCAGTGAAGGTGCATCAGCATAAAATTAGAATAAGGCAGCTATGAATCAAGCAGATTCATGTCTGACTTGCATCTTGCAACTGAGTTATACCACAGCTTGTATATCCGAGTAGCTGAAGAATTAATGGTACACTTCTTGGTTACATATAAGATAAGCAATAAGCAGACTTTCAGAATAAATGTTGATAGGGAAAAGAGATGCCACCAGAAGAGTTTGTTAGAAAGGGCTAATGAATGTGTGAGATATAAGGATTTAGAAAAATGACAAGTATAAAAAAATCTCAGTTGTTCTGCTATTTTCTAAGCACCATTCAGTGTTTTACTAATGCTCCAGTCCTTTTTATTGTTTTTTTGTGTGTGTTTTGTCGTTTTTTTCTTTGTTATCAAGAGCATTATTTGTAAATTAAGGTTTTGAAAGTAGAAAAATCATAGCTAGACTATTTTGACATTTTCTTAAAGAGCTTAACCTTCATTTTTGTTTAATAGATACTTAATATCTCAACATGCCCTGTACACAGCCACTGTAAGTAGCACAGGACAACTAATAAGCGGAGTTCTCTGTAATTTATTCAGTCAGTGTCAATTTGATGAGAGCAACAAAAACGTCCCTGTCTTAGGCATCTAAAACTTGGGGTGGGATAGGAATCAGTAAAGTCTGACCTCTCTCATTACATAAGACAGTTCTAACGACTGTGAACTAGTTCCAATTGACTTGTGCACCAATTTGGAGTACTATGCTATACACCATTCACCACTACCACAAACAGTAGTTAAGGACCTTGCACAGTTGTCAGTGAAACAAAATTATTCTCCCTCAAATATTTCTTTTTCTAGTGCTTTCCCAATCTTTCATCCTCAGCACGGAAGCACACCTAACTGTGCAACAGTTTGGCTGAGGCACAACTTTTGAAGATGCTTTGTTTTGAAGAAAAGAAAGGCCAAGTCAACCAATATTAATAGAGAGCATTGTTCCAAGATGCTACAATATGAAACCATTACCTGTGTTTTACAACAAGCAATCACAAGGTGGAATGACCAATTGAGGATACTAGTTTAAAAAAAAAAAAGGGGGGGGGGGGGCAGGAATTAGGAAATTCTAAGAGTCCCCTTAATTTACAACCTCTATCTTTGGGTCAGGTACAATTAGCTGTTTTCCTTCAGTAAGGAAGGCCCAATCTGTTGATAGTTATGCAATCAGATACTATGAGGGCAGTCAAAACTACGTTATCCATATATTCTGTCAACAACAGTAATAAATCTTGGTTTTCCCAGTTATGCTGGAAGTGTACCCCCTCAAACTGTACCTAATTATTTAAGTCTGGTGTTTTCTATTCCTACTACCTCCTTTAGGATGTGAGGCCTATATATAGTGGTCAAGCATAGTTAAATACAAATGAATGTTGCTATACATATAGGCAAATAAGGCTATGTAAAGGTGTAGCAAGGACCAGCTCTAAGATCAGACCATATTTCTCAGGGCTTATATCCAGTCAGGTCTTGAAAATTTTCAAGGTAGGAGACAACATAACCACCCCGTGCAACTTGCTACACTGCTTGTCTGTCTCTGTGGTGAAGTGTTTCTCTTTTTATCCAGTCTGAACCTTTTTTCTTGTTTCAACTTATGCCTGTTGTCTCTCATTCTTTCACTACATACCACTGAAAAGCCTGGTTCATTGTCTTGATAACCTTCCCACAGGTACTGTCAGGCTGCTGTTAGGTCCCTCAAAGCCATCTTTTATCCCAGCTGAAGCAGTCCTGTTCACTGAGGCTCTCCTCACAGGAGAGGTGCTCCAGCCACCAGCCATCTAGGTGACTCTCTGCTGAATTTGTTCAAATTTATCAATGTCTTTCCCGTACTAGGGAGTAGGGGATGTCCAGAACTGAACACAGGATCTGGATAAAGTCCAACAAGTACTCTAAGTAGAGCTGTATAATCGATCACCTCACTCAATCTTGGTGCTGCTCTATTGAACACGGGCTTGGGTGCTGTTGGCTTTCTCTGCGCCCAGAGTATGCTGTTACTTCGTGTGTTGCTCACACCCTGCCAGGGACCCCAGTTCCTATTCCATAAAGCTGCTGTCCAGTCAGTCAGTGCAACGCTGCATCAATGCAGGACTTTGCATTTGTCTTTGTTGCTTTCAGTCCATTTCTTTAGTCCACTTAAGTCCTTCTTGATGGAAGGCTTCTGGCTGACTTTAATAACCACTCCCCCAAATTAGGGCCACCCACAAACTGGATGAGAGTTTGCTCTATCTGCCAGAGGTCAGTGATAAAGATATTCAAGACAATGGGTCCCAGTGTAAGCCCCTGAAGTAATGCCCTTGTTACAGCCAACCAGGAAGACTACAATGTAGAAACCACCACTCCCGTACTCAGTCATCCAACCAGTATTGCAACTATTATTTTTTCACTCATCCAGACCATAACATCCTAATGTGAATACAAATATCTTGTGAGAGACAGAATCAAAAGCCTTGCTAAATTCAAGGTTAATGACATTAACTTCTCTCCCCTTATCTAGAAATCCATCCATTTGATCATAAAGCCAGTCAGATTCATTGGACACGATTTACTCTTTTTAAAGGCATGCTGCTAGTTACCACCTCATTCTTATGTTCAGAAGCATTCTCCAGGAAACTGCATGATTTTCTTGTGGATCAGCGTGAGGCTGACTGGTCTGTATCTCCTCAAGCTGTCCTTTTGGTCTTCTTTGAAGACAGGTGCAACATTTGCCTTCTTCCAATGGCTAGGGACCTCTTTAGTTGATGGGGGCCTCCCTAGCTTTCCATAAGTCTGTAAGGATGATAGATATTGGCCTTGCAAGGACATCAGGCAGTTTTCACAGCCCCCTGAGATGCAGCCTTTCAGGTCCCATTGACATGCAAGGGTCATGTTCTCTTAAGTAATTTCTCAGTTGATTGTCACATACTACTGGGAGTTCATCTGCTCCTCAACCCCTTTTACTAAAAATACATGTCCAGGAGACTTTGCCAATGAAGGTGAAGTGCTGAGGTTAAACCCCCAGCCCTGAATGAGGATTGGCCTATGGATGATCTCCACAACCAGGCAAGAAAGACCTTCCTCATTGGTTTTGATAGAGCGTCTGGCCAGCCTGGGTGGGAACCAATTAGGAGATTACCACCAAGTGCCCCCACCTTCCACATTAAGTTGAAGGCAGAGCAAGAATCCCCCTCCCTAAGAACTGACTCGGCTTCCAGTGCTCTGTCTAACAGTGTGTGTTGTGTGAAGGTTCTGGCTATTTTAAGGGTTCTCTGACTCTTCATGGCAAGTGGAGTTCCCAGGATGGCAGGGCCAGAACATGAAGCTGTCTCTGAGTCCCTACTCTATAATTGGGCTCATGGCCTGGCTGCTACCAGCTCCCATGGCTTGGCTCCTTGGCTGGCTTGCTATCTTCTTTGTGTTCACTGCAGTGGGTGAGTGCATTGACTTGTTCCTCCCTCTGGTTGTCTGGCCGGTTGGATCTCGGGTGTGTGATATAGGAGTGGAGGTAGGAGTTTGGCTGCTGGTCTGCCTGTTAATGGTAATATTGTTCTATACTGGGCAAGTGGTCAGCAGAAAAGAAAGCTGAAGCACAGCAGGCACTGAGTAACTTGGACTTTTCTGTGTTTGTTATCCCTGGATAAACTCCCTCATTCAGTAATAGGCCCACATTTTCCTTGTACAGTCTTCTATTGCTAAAGTAGCAGTGTGCATTGGTTCCTATCCACTGACAGCAATCATTAGGGCCTCAGCAGTGCAAAAATATCCCTTCTTCCTTCAAATATGCTTTGATTTGACAAGCACCAAAACAACCCCAACCAATCAAAAAAATCTTCCTTGTATTGTGTAGTTCTGGGAAAGTATTGTCCAATGCTAAACTTCTACTCTTAAGATAGCGTATTCTCTGGATGCTAATAGCCAGGAGTTGCCATGATGTGGATTCATCTCTGTATCTAAATTGAAATACTTTGATTGCAATACTGGATCCAGAGTCTCTGATTTATGGCTTAAAGAGATCTGAAAACAGCTGTAACACTGCTTAACACAATTATCTACAAACAACTAAGTTTTTGTTTATTTTTAAAGATTTTACTAAGGAGTGTGCCTTAGCAATCTGTTCCAATGATTAGCAATTCTTACTGTACCGTACAAAAGGGTTTTTATGTGTGCTTAAATAACTTTTTAGCCACGAGGCCCCAGCACGTGAAAAAGAGAAGAAAAATGACAGAGCCTTCCATTTTATCTGTATAAATCCATTGTTCCATCCCAAGTGGAACTTTGGTTAAGACAAACTAGATTGCAAGATGATCACAGCTGCAGAATAATTAACAATTTCCGATTTGATAAAACCAGTTACTTCCTGAATATTACAAAGAGAACTTACTGTTACAAATGCAGAGCAACTGCTGAGCTCATTTTAGCTCTGATCAAAACTCAATCTGGATGCCAGTACAACGATAAACGGCAGGATTTCTCTACTGATTCTGTGCTATGTATGATTTCTCTGTTGGCACACCATGTACTAATTAAAATGGCTGTAACATAGAAACTAAATTATGTTAAAAATTAATTATGAGACTAACTTTATACATCTTACCATATATTTGTGTACTTGTACATATAAATATCGTGGCTTGGCTTCTCAAATGATGGAAAATACCAATCTTTTACTGAAGTCTGAAAACCTACATCAGTTAACTGTCTGGCCCCATTTTACCTAAATATGCAATATTTACCTATTTGTACATATTTCTTTTCTAATTGCCACAATTTCAAAAAATTTATTGACAGCAGAAAGACAGCTAACTATGTCAACACATTCAGTTTTCACTTATCAAGAGTTGCATACCTACATCTAAAATAAGGATCTAAATAATGTTTCAAAATTGTAGATTCCAGGAGGAATGCTATGTACTTGACAAATGAAAATAAGGATCTGTGACTATAATATACCAGCACTATGCTATTAAAAAAACATGTATTTAAGGGCTTTCCAAGAATAAGATCTGTGTAATTTCTTTTGTAATTTATTTGTTAACTTCTTTTATGATTTGATATCCTTTACAATAGATTGTGATGTGTTTAAGTTGAAATTATTTTAAATAACAGATCCAAATTAATCTCACTACTCCTCTTCTGGCACTTTTCTCCTACTTCTTCAGACAAATGAACTAAACAGAGGACAAAAATAGTCACATACAGATTACCTTGACTTCTCTGTACGCATAGTTTTTATTAAAAAAAAAATAAAATTAGACAAATGTTAGGTCACCTAGAGGATAGTAAATTAAACAGTGAATAAACAAAGTCTTTCACAATAAAGAAAATGATGGAACACAGATTTTTCTAAATATAACAAGGTATGGGATCTGGCTTCAGTACCTTACCACAATAGTCTAAATTAAGAACAGCAGAGAACAAGTTAGAATCATACATGGTTAGGGGGAAAGGTTTTGTTTATAAACCATAAAAAGAGGTATGCTATCAGTTGGAGAGTTACAGCATTCTGAGACCAGTTTAAACAAAGTTTCTCTCATAAAGCTTTTCCTTTCTCTCTGTGTCAGCAACACGTGTCCTTTAAACTCAGTTTATTGTCACTTTAGCCTACAGGAATTTCCCCTCCACAGACACCCAGTAAGTAGAACAAAATATTAGGGGGCTTTACAACCAAAGTATATGAGAACAAGTGTTACTGAAGTTGTACACTAAACCACAAGATGTGTAATGCAAGTTTTGATTGCATTTTGGGTTAATCTTTACTTTCTCTGAATACAGAAGAAAATAATTCCCAACACCAAGCCCCTCAGCCTCCAAATAACAAC
>NW_008609451.1:0-8854 GCF_000691845.1 Merops nubicus
ACTCTGGGGACAGCTCCACATCCCCCAGCCTCTGCGCCCTGTCCCATCTTGCTCAGTCCCAGCTGGCAGCTCCGGTGGGGCGTCCTGACCAAGGGCAAGCCAGCTCTGTTTGCCTTCTTCACTGGCCAGACAGGGGACTCCCAGGGCCAACGCACGTGAGTGGTAATCTCTCTGTTTCCCCGAGCCTGTTCCCACGCCGTTGGAGCCCGGGCGCGTGGCTGCTGGCAGGGAGTGCTGCCTGCCACCAGTAACTCTGGACTGGGGCAGAGGTACAGACACCTCCAGCAGATTTACACTTTTAGGCTCCTCTTCATCAGACCCTAAAATACTGGTGTTAGCAGCACAAATCAATACTTCAGCACGGGCTGGTCTCTGCCCTCCGGGGAGACACAAAGTGACTTTAGCTGTGGACATTCTCTTGTTATTCCATTGATTCCTGCAAATCTCATCCTACAGCAGCCAGATTTTATATTCAAGTCCTCATCAGTTCTACTACCCATTCCTGACACCCCTGCTCCTGTATGTAACAAGAAATCTACGCAAGCTCTCCGGGTCCCTCCTGGAACAGACATGGGGGCTCAGGATATTTGCTAGAGAGCCGTTGCAGAGCCAGAACCTGCCGGGTAGGACTCCAGAGGAGTGTTTGCATCCGTCACCTCAACACACACCTCCCTCATACATCACTTGCATACCAGCTGCCTTCTGCACAGAGGCTGCTAGAGCCTCGAGAATCCTGAGCTCTCAAAGGCAAGCAGATCCCCTCTCTCCTGTGGGTCTACACCCCCAGCCCAATAAGCAGCTCGGGTAGTTAATGAGTGCCCTGCACCCCAAGCCCCACATCCCCCCATGGCCTGGTCTCCAGCCCACGGCACCAAGCCCCCCATGTGTGCTACAGGAGCTGTTACAGGCGTTACTGGGGCTGCTGCAGAGCAGCTGTAGGGAACCACAGGGGATGGAGAGCAACTCCAGGGGTGGGAAAAGTGCCCAGCTTGCCTTGTGAGAGCAACATGGGATAATTTAGTGCATGCAGGATGCTTGCACCCATGAGATTCTGCTGCTGGCTCTTGGGGGTGGAGACCTGCTGGGCTGGCAGAATGGCTGACAGAAGGAGCCTTGTGAAGGTCAGATGGTCCTGTTTTGGCTCACGCAGCAGAAGCAAGCAGCTTTGACCCAGCTTTTGAAGGCCACAGTGTCCAAGCAAAGACCTTTGCCCAATTATCTGCCAAACGAACATTAAAGTGTACGCTCCTGAACTTAGTAATGAGCCTAATGAAGTACATGCTAAACCTACATGACTATGTTACTCAGCTCTGCACCCAAATCATGCTAAATGTCACCTAAGAAGGGACAGACTGGGTTAGGATATAAAAGGCCATGACGTAAATACCTATCTGGGGAAAAAAAATCCTGAAGATCCAGCAGGGACAGCTGATGGGCTGTACTCCTCTTCCTCCATGCAAGACAGGGATGCCTTCTTGGTAAGAACTGCACCTTGACTCTGTGGTGAAGAATACCCGGGACAGCTTTTGCCGGCATCACTGTTACGTATTGGCACCACTGCAGCAAGTGCCTTTGTCAACAGCAACTCCAAATCTGTCGCCAAATCTGTCACTGGAATAAACTAAACCTGCGTTTGTTTGACTTTGCAAACCTGTTTCAGTGAAAATCCCTGGGGCTCTGTCAGGGAAATGTCAGCTCTTACCCCTCATGCCACAGCAAAATCAGCACGATGGACAGGACTGCTTAACACCACAGCAGCTCCAGGAAGAAAAAAAGAGGAGGAGCACATGTGGGCAGAGCTCCCAGCTCATGGGGAGAGCAATGAGGCAGAGAGGGCCTGGGTATGTCTTGCAGTTGAAAACACCCCAAAACTTGACCTTTCTCTGCCCACAGGGTGTCTTTGCAGAGACCTTTCCCCTCTCTGAGCTCGACCTGTAAGCTCCCCTCCAAGAGAAGGACCATCACTTCCTGAGCCTCTTTTTCCTCCCTTGAGGACGAGGACTCCTTTCGAGCCCAGTGCAGGGAAGATGTTCTTCCAACTCACTTCCCAGTCCCCCCTTGGAAGCCTCCTTGCCAAGGCTGACGCGTTCTTCCCAACGTGTAGGATTCAAAGTGAACCACTTGAGGGCTGTAGAGGACTTCTATCCATCGCCGCTGCCTCGCTGAGAAGGTCCTCTCAGATATCACATCCTACCAGGGACTTCAGCAGCAGTGATGAATATTTTTTTCTTGTCCAATCTTGCATAAGAAAAATCTCCCGTAGAGGGTCTCCTTACTGAAATCAGAAATTGATGTGTGGCTGCCCTACAAGACACGTTAACTAGTAAAAGAGATTAAATCAATGTAGGAAAACCACAAGTCAAACATTGTGGGATATTCAGCTGCTGTCTGTGTATTGTTTTTTGATCTAAAGCAAGGATGTTTATAGCAGATCATTTTGGATTTCTTTGCTTCCTTCCACTTTTCCTCCCAGCAGAAGAACAAAACCTCTCTTCTTAAGTCGTTCTTTTCCCCTTGCTTTTAAAAATGAGGTTATTTGAAACCAGGATAAAAATAGCATAAATACAAGAAAAAAATATCTCAATACAGGTAATCACATAACAATATTAATACTTATTTTAGGCCCAGAAAGGATTACTATGGCATCCTAACATGATGCTAAGCCTAGGAGTTGACAGAAATCTGAATCACCTCTGCCAGGAAAAACCCATCACTTCTCTTTGCTTAGTCACTCATCTCTCTCCTATTTACAAAATTGCATCTTATTTATAATTCTAGCTGGTCTGGATTAGTCAGGTAACGTTTCTTCCACAGTAAAAGGTGGATCTTCCTGCCTCGGCAGGGCCAAGCCAGCACATCACTCGGAGCACCCCGCCACAGGCTGCAGCTCCGGCACATCCCCAGCATCCAGGAGTCAGCGTGTGGCTCTGGCAGCCAAAGGCTCCCTGAACAATACAACAAAAATAAGTGATAGGGAAGTCAGAGCCATGGTCCTCTGCCCCAGCTTGTTCTTCAGCCCTTGTGCCTGGTGCTTCTGTCAGGTGGCTCTAGGCCTGAAAGGTCATCTAATCCATCAAAAGTGTTAATCATGGATGTTTGGATGAAATTCAGCCTATCTGGTCATCACAGTTTTGCTTAGCACACCAAATGAAACCTCTACCCTTTAAGTAATTTTCTGAGGCTCCCTCCTCACAAGCTTTGACTTCATGTGCAAATCACAGGCATTTGTTTTGCTAGCACTTCAAGGGTGTGCTGACCTTTCAGTCCTGAAAGGAAAAACTTGATAAAAATCACAAATTAATGACTGAGTTGGAATCATTTGTCCCAGATATGTGGATAAACAAAGAAGCTAAAGGTCTGGCTATTAAACAGAAAAGAAAGGGTTTTCTCCATAGAGAGAGTTTGGCTGTTCAAATACCAAAAATGGTGGTAATTGATTTATATTCAATTATCTGAGTGCACAGAAGCAATTACGGCTATTATTTAAAGCCCACTGCTACTGTGAAGCGTTACTATGCAAAAAATGATTCCTTATTAGTTATCTGCTAATGAAAAATGGTGGCAGAAGGATGGAATTTCCCTTTTATTTACAATTCACACCCAATTTTACCTATCTGATCTCTGCTTTCTGTACAGTGAGAACAACAGGGATGTTTACTCCAGACCTACTAAATCTGGCTGACAAGCCACTGCCTCTCCTGTGCCACCACCCCTGGTCCAGCAGACTCAAGCAGGATTCTTTACATTTGAAGAGTGTCTTGGAAGTATCAGATTAAAAATAATTCACTGAGTTTTCCCCACTGTGGAAGCACACAGAAGTTTAAGCAGTGGGCCTGTGTATTTTATAAAGCTGAACAAAAAAAAACCAAAAAAAGTCAGTACCAATTATGCCCAGCTTCTGCTCAAACAGAACGTCTGTATTCCCCATCTACAGCTACCAGTGCAGTTACGTTGTCACCCCGTACCTCAGGTTTAACCACCCCGAGTGGCAAGCAGACTTGCTTGGCTGAGCTGTGGCTGAACCAGCTGAGCTGGACTCCAGCCATTCCAGGGCTAATCAGTATGACCCCCCACTTCACTTCAAACCACCTCGAAGATGGACGTGGGCATTGACCACAGCCTGGAGTAACGGAGGCACGGATACAGGTCCCCTCAGTACACACAGCTAAGGGATGGCAACTGTGGCAAAGAGGCAGGGTGGCAAATGGGGACAGTCACCTCATCATCTGGCACAGCAAGACTTGCCAGAATTTGTTCAGCAGCGCCTGCAGACTGAATAACAATTAGCTGCTAAGACTGAGGTGGTCTAAAATGCTGACCAGGAGACATCCTAACACACAAAGCCTGCACTAACAGGAGCACCAGAGCCCCTTACTACAAACCTTGAACCAATCCACATTTTCTTATACGCCCAACATTGTTGGGGAACACCCAGAGGGAGCACAGGGTAGAGCTGCAGTTTTAGCTGCCTCTGGGAAGGTGACAGAGATTTCATACACAAGATATGACTCCCCCATCTCAGAGGAGAAATGAAAGATCATTTGAGAAATGCAGCATATTCCTCAAACCCTACACTGGCCAATTAAAGCAATTCAAAGTATTTTCCATGGGGAGCAATGCAGTGATGTTGAATCTGTGATCTCTGGACAGCTGTGGGTCTGTGGACTACAACCAAAACCACCATGAAATATAAAGTTTTGACAGTAAATTTATATTGACATGTAGGGTGCCCAAAAAGCATAAAAGCTCCAGTCTAGCAAAGTAGTTCTCTGCCAGTTGAGGGAAGGGAGTCACCAAGGGTACTGAAGGTTACAGTGAGGTATTGAAAAAAGTACTATAAAACATAGAAAATATAAGTTCTCCCCTCTGTTTTCTGAACATCACCTTTCAGGAATCCTCTGCCAATCTTCATACACACAGACTTTGAAGAGGGTCACTATAATACACTCTATTTTTCCTCTTTTCTGTAGTTGTGTTAAAAAAACTATTGAATTTTAAACAAGCATTTACCAAACTTAAAAATGAGAGAGGAGTTTCCTGCAGGGAAGGCAGGCTGCAGTCTCTTCAGTTGCCATGAAGCTATCCTAAAAGGATTCCCAGCTCTCATTTCATGCAGTCAGGTTTGTAGGCTTCAGCTCTCCCGGCACCATCTTAATTGCTTGCCCATCACTACGGAATTGCTCCACCACCTTCTTCCTCCCCTTGCCAGTAACTGCAGAACGACCCTCAGTTTTTGCACTGTTGCCAAAAGCAGTTTACTCAAAAAATCAGAAAACAAAGAGTTTGCAATAAACTTCTGCATCATTTTTACTAACATTGTTTGACTAAGCTCATCGAAGATGACGCGTCATCAATGGTCAGGCTGTATTAGAGCAATCCCAGGCTCAGGTCAGTGAAAGTTAGCGAGCCTGCTTCAGAAGCCACCCAAGAAAATACAGGAATCTTTCTGCTTTCTTGAAGGGGCTTTAGAGAAAACCCAGACTGTTTAAGTCATAAAACACTGAGATGCAGTAACCACTTTTCATGGTGAACCCTTTTGCTATTCATCAGTAAATCACCATTAAGGAAAGGTAAGATTCCCTCACTTGTAAAGAGAACAATGTGTTCTTGTTACTCTCCTTTATCATCTTTGACTGCATATGAAAAATTATTAAAGCTTTCCCACAAAAACCTCCAGAAAAATCAGATATCTGTCAAATACAGCAGCCACAAAATGGCACGTAGTGTATCTGAGGAACTCTGAGCAGGCTTTGTAAAGTGAAATAGTGTGAGAGCCTCACCTTGATCCAATTAAACAGGACCTGATTTCATTCAAAGGGGGACACTGTTTTAAGACAGAAAAACTAAAAAGCATCAGCTTTAGTTCTTAGGGACAGACTTCTTATAAAAGTGCACCAGATAAATCTACATATCCTGCTTGATTACACGAGTTTTTATTCTTTACAGATGCTGAAGATGATGTTTCAGTGCAATTTCCACAGGGTGTTTCTGAGTGAGACACTGAGGTGACATTTTCAGTGCCTGCACTATTCAATCTGGGGGGAACAACCGCAAAGAGCCCACACGTGCACAAAGAAGATAAAAGATGCAGCTCCACTAGATGGCAATCCCCGGTCTGGTAGCGATACCCTCTCCTCTGCAGCCCTCCTCAGGAGCTGCACAGAATTCCTTTGTCTGGCCTGTGTTGTGGGAAAAGCAGCCGGGATCGACCCAGCCATTGTTGGCCCCTTTCCAGCCCTAGCAGACTTCACATGCCAGGTACTCCTCAAATACTTCCCCTGGGAGAAATGCAGCAGTACTTTGAAGAATACTGATGCTACTTTTTATGTTTGGCAGTTTTTTCCTTTTTTTTTTTTTTTTTTTTTTCAGTGTAAACTCCTATAAATTGAAAATCCTCCTTTAAGGAGCTGTTACAGAATAGAAGTTAAGCTAAAGCAACATCTGCAGCTGCTTGGTCAGGCTGACTCCTGGAGCCTATCCAAACTTCTTGCAAGCCCACGAAGAAACCTCCCAATCTGGCAGCATCTGGAAGGGGCTGCCACACCAGTTTTACACCAGCCCAGCTCTGCTGACACTCAGAGTCACTTCTCCTACTGGTCTGAGACAAGATCTCACCCAAGAAGGCTGATGATACTCAGCTTCTGAGTACCACAAGTCACCATCTACAAAAGGAGCAGAGCACCAAATGAGTGAAAACCACTTGCAGGTCAGATTTGTGGCCCTTCACAGCTACTTGGAATAAGAAGTTGAGGTCTGTGGGCACTAAACCATTCAGGTTTGCAATGTCTACATAGTATATATGGTCTATCCCTGAAGACCTCTTTTAGACTTTTTTTTTCAGCAAAAGCTCACTCAAGTCTTGTAGGAGAGCTTGACAGGATAGGCTGTAAGGTCTTCGGGACTAGGTCCCTAGTTAACACACATTTGCATATTGAACTTGTGAAATAAATAAATTGCTCAGTGAAATCCTAAGTGAAGAAACGGTGTTTTCCTTCCTTAGCAGAGACTGTGGCATGATCAGCTCCCCCCCCATGTGCTTGACTGCTGAACGCACAGGTCCCAGCGACAGCTCAGGTGAGAAAGCTGGGCAGGAAGAGACACCAGCACGGCACCATGGAGCTGAAATACTCTGAGCAGCTCCATACGTGCTGCAAACTCACGTGCTAGTTGCTAAAGACAAGACCCACCTCTCCAACCAAACAGCTCCCAGTTGGTCATCTAACTGATCTCCAGGGTGCTACACACAGGCTCTGCCTGGACCGGGCCGAGTGCCGACACCAGCGCAAGCTCCTGCTCTCCTCACTGGGAGCTTTGCCAGCACCAAGGCAGCAGAGCCGAGCTCACCGAGCAGGACATTGTCCCGTCATGGAAACCAGCAGCAGGGCAGGATTAACCCAATTTGTAGCTACCTTGGCTGGACCAGCCGCCCATTGTTCCTCCTATACACTCTCGTGAAGCTCAGTTAAATGGACTACTGCAAAAATATACTTGAAAAGTGCATTTCCTTAACAGCATTCAGCTGTTAGACTGGGCAGTGCTGTGGACATTCACCCATGGTGGCTGCATTCCATACAGCTTTTTGGGAGGAAAGAGGCAACGTAAGTTACAGCTCTCGCTGTTTAAAAATAAAATTAAGCCAATTTCTGAAACAAATTATCTCATGGTTTATTTCCAAAGGATCCTTCTTCACCTCTCCACACGTCCCAACATCTTGATCCCAAGTCTCTGAAAAGTGAAATCTTGGAGGAGGAATGAAGAAAACTGCTTTACCTCTCATGTTATCTCTTAAAAGATAGAAGGCACAAAGATTTGTCACCAATGAGGATAAAACCCCAAGCTGATCTGTATGTGGATCCCGTTTCAAAAACAAACAATCCACTTGGGCCTGGCAGGGCGCCAGACTGGCCTTTTCAGACTCACATCTCAATAGGAAACCTCCAAGTATTTTGATCTGTTTTCATAACTGTAACAATTTTCATCCCTTGGCTTTTTAGTGCATTATCATTCCCTTCTTTCTAGCAAGTTAAAGCAACAGCCGGTACAAATGAAAGCAAAACAAGCACGGGTCGCTGTGGATAAAATACAGCATTTCAAAAGATTTAGGAAAGACAAAACCCACTGCCTGTCTTAACTCCTGCCAAGAAACCATTACCGAGGAGGGAGGCGCAGTGAAAGCCCCTCAAACGCTGCGTTTCAACGGCAGTAACAACCACAGGTCTTAGATCTATTGTGTAGCTTTATTTTTATAGGACCTATCATAGACTCTTTTACATAACTTAAATGATTATCAAATAATCTCCTGTATACCATGAGACCGAGCCATGTTGCTTTCCGAGCTCTGACACATTCCTGGAAGGCACCCAGCGGTCTGTAGGAATCGCATCGCCGCCGCGGCTGTGGTACTTTGTCCCGAACTCACACCATCGTGACCCTACGGATCACTGTAAATCGCTGCTTGCAAAGATCCTGCAGGACACTGTTAAATTTCAGGACGCTAAGTTTTGGTAGCAGCATTTTTAATTTCGCTTCACTTAGCATTTTTTTGCCTCGCCTTTTGTGTCCTCAGCTGAATGTCCGACAGCACTTACGATGCGTGTGCGAGCCTGGGAAAAATTTTAAATGCACCACAAGAGTCGACCGAGTTCTACTTTTAGACCGAAATAATTTACAAGCGGTTCCGGCTGCCTTCCAGCAGAGCAGCCCCCGTTGGAACGCGGCGTAAGCCGGGTACCCCGAGCGCTCCCGCTGAGGCAGGACGACACCCGACCCCGGAGGGAGGCCGAGGAAAGGGAGTCACCGGCCGCTGGAAAACACCCGGAGGAGCCAGACAGTTCACGTTTTATTCGCAGCGCCT
>NW_008609452.1:0-2621 GCF_000691845.1 Merops nubicus
CAGGGCTGGAAAGAAAAGGCGGCAAGTTAGTGACGGCCGAAGCCGCCCTGTCCTCCCGCCCGTCCCGGTGCCCTGCCCGGCAGGAGACTCACACGGCAGCAACCAGGCACATAGCAGCGCCCCGAGGAGGAGCCCGACCTACATGCGGGCTGCCGGGAGGCTCTGACAGCTTCTCGCGAAGCTCCAGTCCCCAGACACCACCTGCGCCAGGGGCTTATCCCGCCCTGCCGGGCGGGGCGACTAAAGGGTTTATCAGCCAGCCGCCCGCCCTCCGCCCCTAGCCCTTCCTCAGGCTCCCACCCTGAATACCGCCCCTCGCTCCGGGACGGGACTCCCGAGCCGGCTGCTGCGTCCACAGCCAAAGCGGCTCCGGCCCCCGACCACCTGCCAGCTCTTCACGTTTATTTCCACTTTCCCGCCCTTCTCGGGTTTGGGAAGCTATTAGTGTCAGATTCCTCAGCAGGAGCTGAAACCCCCGCGGCGAGGTGCGGCTAAGGCTGCGTCGCACCTCTAGCGCGAAGGAGCCCCGGGCTTTGCCTTGGCTCCGAGGAGCGTGGCACGAGTGAGAAGTGGCAGCTTCCGGGGGGCGGAGAGCTGCCGGCTTGTTCCTAGGGGCAGCGAGCGTTGTCTGTGCTTAACACGCGGAGCACTGACCCCCACACGCAGACCGGTGTCACAACCTGAGTAGTGAGAGGCATAAGTAAGACTTGAACTGAATGCAGCATGCAGCTAACTGCACGGATTATTTCCATAGCTTCTGATAACTTTTTTAAAAAAAAACAAAAACTATATATTCATACTCTTGAATTTTGAGCTCTCTATGGACCCTTTTATTCTTTTATTTTTCCTTGGAATTAAATTTGCTGGTTTACCTTCCTTCCATTATTTTTCTTCCCTTTTCTCTTCCTTCTTCCTATTGATGTTACCTTTTCTTTCTGTTCTTTTCCCTTTCCCATCTGCTGCTACCTTTCTCTCCATCATTCTTCAGGTTTGCATATCTTATAACAGAAGCCTTAGAAGTTGCCCATACCAGGTGAGAAACTGTCTCAGATGAAAAGGGGCCTTTTCTGACTGCTTTGGGAAGTCTGTTAACAGTAAGTCATTAAAAAGATCTCTTTTCTGCCTTTGTAATTTGCTCCTGTGGATTGTATTTCTTTCTGCAATAAGTGTTTCATTTCTAATGAAATGATGGAAAACTAGTGATGTTTTCAGGGAAAATTCTGTTCTCTCCTGCAAATGCTCATGGCACAATATGTATGAGAGAAAAGAAAGTGAGACAGAAAAGATATTCTTTAACTTCAGCAGAGCCTTTTCCCAGTAACCCCAAGGAGATTTTTAGAATTATGTGGTAGCCTCAGCCCGTAGTAGAGCTCATCTGCTCTGAATGTACCGTGCACGTTCTCTGATCTAGATTACGTGAACAGAAGTAGAGAAAGTACATCAAAATAACAGGAATCAATTTACACAGCACAGTTTCATGCATCCCTTTGCTCACTAAATGGGTTGTCCACTTTATTAATTTTCCCTTAATACCACAAGTAGCAAACAATAAGTGAAACTAGTTTAAAGCTAGTTTAGATACAGTTTGATTTCTTGCCATAAAATATTTCATTGTGCAAAACTAATAAGCAGTTATAAGTTTACCATCTTTTAGTGTGACTTATATGAAGTAGTGGAAACTTCAGAACTATCTCATAAGTTTTCTGATTACCAGACTTCCAGTTTTTGAGCATGGAATAGCTTTGTGGGTTTGTCTACTTTGTATCTGCACAGTAAAGCATAGGAATTTCTCTAACAGAGCAGACTAACAGCCCACCAAGCTTCTTATTCTTTCTGTGGTGTGTACTTCAACTGATGATTCAGATTCACATCACCAAATGAATATTTTACTACACGGAGGAGTTTCTGATGCTTGGAAAATTCCTGTAAAGTCTTCCAGAAGCAACCGATAGATACCAATGACTGTCTTTACGTAAAGTTAAAGAAAACGTACATGGTATTTTGTATGTCCTTTAAATTTCACTTACCTCCTTCCTTCTCGTTTCAAATATAAAACATGCAAGTTTGTACCCAGGCTAAAACGCATTCTTCTCTTATCCCTGACACCTGATAGGAGAAGTGGGTAGCGTACATACCACTGAAATGTTCCAGTACACCAAAGCCATCTCAAAGGGGTGAGAGTGATTTCTAAAAGAGCAGGTGTAGCTCACAAAGGTTATCACAAAGAAATAATAAAACAGATTCTACTTTGTATTTAACAGTATGGATTTTTTTTTTTTTATGCCTTTATAGGTATTCATACAAGTCTGCACTCTGTTGGAAGGAGGAGCATGTAAGGTACCTGCGCTTACAGAACCCTGTTCCCTCCAGAGTTATGTGGGTGAAGCTGATTCTGTAGGGAGACCAAGGGACATAGGTTAACAGGTCTCCTCCACTTGCTGCCAACTTTGATTGCAGAAGTCTTTGTTATTGTGTTCTACATTAGGGACAGTGGAAGAAGAACCAGCGCAAGACAAAATTGCCTAGAAGGGAATAGTCCGAAGCGGGCTGAAGAGACGTTTGGGTGGGAGCTCTCTGCTGTCTGAGACGCGGCAGTTGCGGAGATCAGCCAGGGCACGGGC
>NW_008609453.1:0-519 GCF_000691845.1 Merops nubicus
TTCTGGTAGTAGCTTTGCTTTTGGCCTCCAGAGGTTGAATTAGGGATCTCCAGTAATAAAAATAGATACCACTCAACCTTGACAACACTTGTGCCTTTGTTTTCCCTAAATTTATGTTTTACTAAAAGCTGCCCCAGTAGAGAAGTTGCAGGAGCACTTTATATGGTGCCAGAGGTGCCTCTGGAAGCAGCACCCACTTTTACTGCTCTCAGCTACCAGCCTACGCCAACACAGGCCTTGCTTTGAGGCCGCCCCCTCAAAAAGTTTCAGTACTTCTGTTAGGATTGCTCCCGGATGCCCCTGCACCCCACGCTGCCCAGACCTCCCCTTAGCTGCCAGGTTAATCACAGAAGGGATTGCTTTGCCTGCACACAGGCAGATCTCCCAACTCTGTAATGGCAATAGCTGCTCTCAACTGAGTCTGTAAATATAATGTAAAACTTCTTCCCTGAAGTAAAATTCACTAGTTTTTAAGAACACCCATTTATGTCCATTAACACCCTGGACTTGCTTAGCTCA
>NW_008609454.1:0-12541 GCF_000691845.1 Merops nubicus
TTTGGGGGCCTCTTTTTTTTGGGGGCCTCTTTTTGGGGGCCTCTTTTTGAGGGCCTCTTTTTTTGGGTGCCTCTTTTTTGGGTGCCTATTTTTTGGTGCCTTATTTTTGGGGCCCCTTTTTTGGGTGCCTTATTTTTTGGTGCCTTATTTTTGGGGGCCTCCTTTTTGGGGGCCTCTTTTTGGTGCCTCTTTTTGGTGCCTTTTTTTCTTGGGTGCACGGCCTTTTTTGGGGCCTCTTTTTTTGGGGGCCTCTTTTTTTGGGGGCCTCTTTTTTGGGCGGCCTCTTTTTTTTGGGTGCCCCTTTTTGGGTGCCTTTTTTTGGTGCCCCTTTTTGTGGGCCTCCTTTTTTTGGGGGGCCCCTTTTTTTTTTGGGTGCCCCTTTTTTTTGTGGTGCCCCTTTTTTTGGGGGCCCCTTTTTTTGGGGTACCTCTTTTTTGGAGGCCCCTTTTTTTGGGTGCCCCTTTTTTTTGGGGGGGGCCTCTTTTTTTTGGATGCCTCTTTTTTTTGGGTGCCTCTTTTTGGGTGCCTCTTTTTTTTGGGGGGGGCCTCTTTTTTTTGGGTGCCTTTTTTTTTTTATGTGCCTCTTTTTTTTTGGGTGCCTCTTTTTTTTTGGGTGCCTTTAAGTTCCCCCAGTTCCTTCCAGAATTCCTCCTTCCAAACCCTCTGGTCACTCCGTTTGGGATGGGGATTTGGGGCAGAGCAGCACCTCTACCCCTTGGGGAGGGTTCATTTGTGACAATGAATTGAAAGGGGGGTGAGGAAATGAAGTGGAGGGAGGAAGATCATGTGTGGGGTTCCACCAAACCACCGGGCTCAGAGGAAAAAGCTGCTCATGGGAAGGCCAAAGCACCTCCAGGGAGGAAAATCCTGTTGGGGGGGAAGCTGGAGAAGCAGCAAACTGGAGGCAAGGAATAAAAACACAGTAGCTGTGTGAGATTTATGTCTTCATGGGGACCAGAAAACAACCCAAAGTTTTATTTTCCAGCAAAATGGTCCTTTTAATATCTCAAACTCCAAGCTGACGTCGCTGGTTTTGGGGCAGGATGTGGCCTAACTTCTTCTGTTGTGTTTTTTTTCCCCTCTTTTTCTCTCTCCTCAGCGTGCAGGACAAAAGTGGAGTGCTGGATCCTGCAGCCATCCCACGTTTCATCCCAGAAATCACCATTGGAGGCACTGAATTTGATAAAATCTTCTACGAGTATCGCTCGGTGAGTGGTTCTGGAGGAGCTCAGACCATACCCAGCTCCCATCCCTGCTGAGCTGTGAGGAGATACAGGTTTCCAAGAGTTCAATTTTGGGGTTTGCCCACCTCCCCTACCTTTTTTTTGAAGCCTCCATCAGTCCCTGACCTCTCAAATCTCAAATCATCCTTTGATTCTAAGACAAAAATTGGAGACCTCTGGTGACTGATCAAGAAAAGAGCTCAGAAAACTCTTGAGGGAGGGGGTGGTGGTTCTGGAAGGGGCTGAGGAGGGACTGAAGCTACATTCCTTCTCCAAAAAAACTTGTTGTGGCTTTAAATAGTGTGTGGCTGGATGTGGGCAGGCATCCAAAGCCTGTTGTGGCCCAGCACACACTCTCACACCTCATGCAGGCTCCCACACAATGTTTTAATTAGCTGCTTGCCTTTCTCCTTGCTGGAGACAACAGCTTCCAGTTGCCTTCCCCCTTTGGCCCTGAGCTGTTTTTTGGGGGGGCCTCTCAAGCCACCCCTGAGGCCCAGGTATTGTAAATTCTCACTAGAGAGATTGTGGAGCTGATGAGAGTTCCTCCTGCTGGGCCAAACTGAAGCTCTGCAGGTGGTGGTGTGCCTTCAAGTTGGGTTGAAATCTTCACTGGTGGTGTTTTCAAGCAGTCCTAGGATGAATTTGGGTTAGAAGGGACCTTAAAAGATCATCTAATTGCAACCTCCCACCACATCAGGTTGCTCCAAACCTTGGCCTTGAACTCTTCCAGGGTTGGGACATCCCCAATTTCTCTGGGCCACCTGTTCCACTGAAGGCAGAGGAAGGAAGTTCTGTCTAAATTGTTGTAAACCATGATTTTCATAGTTAAAAACTCATTTTTTTCATGATACAGTCTCTTCTTGGAATGAAAATGTAAGATACAGGTTTGTGGGCTTGGTTTGGAAACTCTAAACTCTCAATTTTATCTTCTGGAAGAGTCAATTCCAAACTGACTGTTGAATATTCAACATCATCCATTCCTCCTCAGCTAACCAGGCCGTGGAGAAGCTCCTGAGTCCACACTCCCTCATTTCAGAGCTTCTTTCCACCTCAGAAAAGGGCTAAACTTAGTCTTGAAGCAGCAGAAAAAACATCTCTCCACTCCTCAAGGTCCTCCAAGGAGTCTGAAAACCTCCCCCAGCCCCTCTGAGAAACTCCTGGGAGGAATTTTTTGTTGGTTCTTTTTGGCATCACGTTTTCAAATCCAAACCTTGAAGATTTTGGGAGTCCTCCACTGGGAGACATCTGTGAGCACAGATTTCAGAGGGATCTGCTGCACCACTTCCCCCCCCACCCCAGCATTTCCACATCCATCTGTCCTGCTGGTGCCTTTTCTTCCTGAAGATGACAGGGGTTGGGTTTTGGTGGGTTTTTTTTGGGGGGGCTGAAATGTCACTTTGCAGCAGAGCTGGGGATTCCTGAGGCTGCCTGACACACAGATACAACCCTGAGAACCAGGGGTGATACTTTGAAAGCTCTTTTTTTGCTGCTTTTTCTTTCTTTCCCCCCCTCAGCACATTCCTCTTGGTGCTGAAAAATCAACTGAGAAAGTCCTGGCTTGTCAAAGAGCTGGAATCCAGAGGAGGGGGAAAAAAAAATGAGACTTGCCTTGAAGATGTAGCAAAGAAATGCTTGGGAGGAGGAATTTGGAGATTTGGGAAGGGGAAATGGGCTCTTGGGTTGCTCTGCTGGGTGCCAGGGATTGGACATCAGGAGCTGAGCACTGGAAGTGCAGGAGAAAACCTGCCAAAATCCAACCTGCCTTCTGCAGGAGTGTTTTTAGGTCCTGATTGAAGGGATTGCTGTGGAAAGTGGTGATGTCCTTTGGAAGAAGGAGTTTCATGAAGCTTTCTGTTCCATCCAAGCTGCTCTTTCCCCCCCCTCTTCTGAATGCTGAGAGGCTTCAGGGGTTGGGGGGGGTCCATAGGGATGGTCCAAAGAGCAAACAAAAAAAAGGCTGAACTAGAAAATTCTGGGAGGGGAAGCACAAATCCAGCCCCACCCTCTGGCTTTATGTTCTAAGAACTCAACTCTTCACATGGCAGCTTTGAAGATCTGCCTTTCTCCCTCCCAGCTTTGTTAAGCAAATGAAGTGTGTGGATTTTTTGGGGGAGGCAAGGCTGATTTTATTTTTCCAGAGGTGCTGGAGGAGGAGACCCACCAGGGGAGGCCAAAAGAACCTTCTCGACCTCCAAATCTCCACCCCAAGCTCGGTGGCTCCGACGAGAAGGGACTCACAAACCCCTCCTCAACTTGCCCCGTGTCTTCGTGGGGGTGGCCACAGCTGGGCTCCCACTTTGGCATTGGGAAAAGAAAGATTTGAGGCTCACGTGACTGGGGAGCCAAGGCTTAATGAGGCTGTAATTAGAGAACTTTTCCTTGTGGGAAATCCGTGCCTGTCGTGGCGTTCACCACATCAACGCCACGATTTGCTGAGGGGATTTTTGGTGGTTGTTGTTGTTGTTCCTCAGCAGCCCTTTAACTCCAGGCAGCCAACTGCTGTGCTTTTCAGAGCTCCCTGCACACAACTCCAGGCAGAAACTGAGGTTGGTTCAAAATATCCATTAGAAGCAACAGAGGAGGAGGAGGAACACACACTCCAGAGTCCAAGGTTTTAGCACGTGTGGCTTTCTGCTGAAGAATGAGGTAGCTGCAGAGAGCTCTGGATGCTAAAAACTCACTTTTTTTTTTAACCTCTACTCTCTAAATTTCTTCTGTAAGCATTTTTTTCAAGGGTGAGGAGGTGGCTTTCTGCCTCCTCCTCCTCCTCTCCCCAGCAAGTCAGCTGGCAGGGTTCATTCACCAACTTCTAAAGATGCTTTTCTGGCAAGGAAGGGAAAAAACAACCTTTTAATCAGGTTGTGGAGATCAGAGATAAGCCTCTTCATTCTTCAGCAAAGCACCATGATTTGAGGAACTCTCAGACCAGTAAAGACTTGACTACCCTCTTTTTTTATTCCCCCCCCTCTCTGCTTTCTTCCAACCCTGCACAATCCCAGAGGATAAAGCTCCAAACTCCACGTGAGCCCCACGGAGCTGGAGCACTTGAGGCAGATGTGGTTTGCAGAGAAAGAAGGAAAACAAATGGTTCTGTTTAATGGAATCAGTGTGCTTAAATAACCTGCTTATGTACTTCACACTCTCAAATGCTCTTGGCAAAAACCTGCTGAATCTCCTGAGGGGGTGGGGAGGGGGAAAAAAAGGCTCTTTTTACGTGCCTGCTCTTTTCTGTGTAGAGAAAATCTGGCTGAGGTTGGGATTCTACTCATCACCGAGGGCTTTACCTCTGCAAACAAAGCTGGAGAACTTGAAAATAGTCTTTGCCACCTCTCCTCCTTTTGCAGAGCCTAAAGAAATGAGTGTTGGTTCATTTAGATGAAATCTAAATCATTTAATGCTTAAAAATACCAAAAAAACTCCTGGGTTTGCTTGTCCCAGGAGTTCAGGGTCCAGCTCTGCTTGGACCAGCTTTGTTCCCCAGCTTCTTTGCCCTTCTCTGGACACTCTCCACCCCCTCAAGGTTCTTCTTGGATTGAGTGGCCTAAAACTCAACCCAGTGGCCATCTTGACCACCTGGACACCTGCTGGCTCCATCTCCAGCTGCCTGTTGACCAACACCTCCAGGTCCTTTCTCTTGCAGAGCTTTCCAGCCACTCTTCCCCCAACCTGGAGCGTTTCAGGGGGTTGTTGTGACCCAAGTGTGGGGCTGTGTGAGTGCTGGAACAGCAGCAGGGTGGTTGGGTTGGAAGAGATGACCTTCCACAGCAGCTTCATCTTCCAATCCTGCTCCTCATCTTCCTCCTGTCTGCCCCAGGACCTGCCAGTGCCCTGCAGTGGCATCAGATGGAGAAGAGGCAGCAGGTTGGAGGAGGGGAGAGCCCCACACTTTTCCCCCAGGCTTTTTACTACCCTTTTTCTCATAAAGATGAAACCCTAAGGGGGGGAAATGCTCAAGTGTGGGGTACTTTTACCTTCCCAAGAGAAGGGAGGTGAGAAGATCCTTCCTCCCCATGTTTGTGGTGGTTACTCTAGCAGCTGTCTTTGCTACAATCTTCTCTTTTCTCTCTCCTGCCATTTATTTTCTTGTCATGATGAAGTTTTCCTTCTTTTTTTTTGAAAGCTCAAGCTCTCCCTTCCTTCCTAATTCTTGTTTTAGTGGAGGTGCTTGACAGCTGTAACACCCAGCCCTGTCTGCTGTTGAATCCAGGCATGGAACCAGACACACAATACATTAGGAAAGGCTTCAATCAGCTTTTCATTCTGGTTTTATCTCTGCAAAAATAGTTTTAGCCCTTTCTGAAGGAACAGAACGCTGCCTGGCTAATAGCTGGAAGACCAGAAGGACCTGGAGAGTCACTAAAAGGGTAGGAATGATGAAATTATTCCTGAAAGGTGCCTGGAAAGAGGTAGGGGTAGACATGGGATCTCCTTTTCCAACCTTTTCTACACTCCCCAATCTTGTATGTATGGAGAGAGCAGGAGAGCAGCCCCTCTTCTGCTCTCCTTCCCTTGAAAAATACCATGGGCTGGGCTGTCTATCCCATTTACAGGGTGGAAAGAACCTGAGAAACCTTGAAACTGTCCCAAATTTGCCCTTGGTGGTGGTTGTAGATGACAGCTCCTGCTGTCCCAGCCAGTGGGTGCCTCTGGAAATCAAAGAGACAGCAAAATCCTGCTGGCATGAGAATAATCCCTTGATTATTGATCCCAACTTGACACTTTGCCACTAAACCCTATGAAAGAAAACACTTTTTTTATGTGTGGGAGTGTTTCCTCCTTCTCCCAAATCCCCCCTCTGTCAATCCCATACCTGTGTAGGAATGTGATCCCCAGGGTAGACCTCTGTGAAGTAACAAAACCCATCAAATAAATCCCCAAGGAAACTTGCTGGGAAGAAAAGATCTTTTGTTGGTGATGAAGCAAAGGGGAGGAAAAAGTTGCAGGTGAGCCTCTCCCCCTCCATTCTTCTCCATCTCCTAGGAAACCTCAACTGAAAAATAAGAATCCAACCCTCAGAGGATGGTTTCATCGTGGTCTCATAGGTTGAAAATCAAGTTCTAGATGAAGAAGGGGTTTTGGCAGCCCTCTGAGGAGGATAACTGGGTTTATTCCTTCTCCTTGCTTTGCTTGAGCTTCTTGGGTGATGTTTCCAGGGGTCTTCAGCTGTAAAACAGTCTCAGTTGGAGGTGTTTTGGTGGCCCACCTTTTCTTTGCACTTACCAACCAGTAGATAACTGGCACTTGGAGCTTATCTGCTGAGAAAAAGCCAAGTAGAAGTTGTTCTGTCTGGTTTTGTCTGGAGTGAAGGGTTAGGACAAGATTCATTGATCATTCAGCCAATCAGAACTGTTTTAACCTCAACTCAGTAAAGGTTGGGTTATTTTTTCAGGAAAGCTTTAACTCCTGTTAAAGAGAATCCTGGGCTGCTTCTTGGGCTTCTTCTTGGGCTTCGTCTTGGGCTTCTTCTTGGGCTTCTCCTTGGTCTTCTCCTTGGGCTTCTCCTTGGGCTTCTTCTTGGGCTTCTTCTTGGGCTTCGTCTTGGGCTTCTTCTTGGGCTTCTCCTTGGTCTTCTCCTTGGGCTTCTCCTTGGGCTTCTTCTTGGGCTTCTTCTTGGGCTTCGTCTTGGGCTTCTTCTTGGGCTTCTCCTTGGTCTTCTCCTTGGGCTTTTGGGCTTCTCCTTTGGCTTCTCCTTGGGCTTCTCCTTGGGCTTCTCCTTGGGCTTCTTCTTGGGCTTCTTCTTGGGCTTCTTCTGGGCTTCTTCTGGGCTTCTCCTGGGATGTATGAAGTTACACATCCATAGAAATCTCTCAGATTTTAGATGAGACAACAAACCCTGACCATAAACTTCTGGAAGTCAGGATTCTAGTGGGGAAAAAGCAGGAGTTGTAGCTACCAGCAGGGATAGAAGGTGCTCTTAGGACTTTTTGTGTGGAACAGCCACTAAACACCAAGGTTTGAGGGTTGAGGACCCATGCTGGCAGAGTAACCACTCTGCTTTTGAGTCCTCTTGGATCAGCACTGCTCCAAATAGGCCATTTCTAGATCTCTTCTGAGCTCTTCAGGTTGCTCACACTCTCCAGAGCTCCATTTGGACCCAGCTGGGTTGGAATTCTTTGGAGGAACCGTGGAGCTCCCAACTGGCTGGAGCTGTTTGTTGCCTCTCTGCAGCCTGTGCTGCTTCAGGGGGGGGGCTTTTCATCACCTTTATGGTTCTGACAGACACTTCTGGGGCAGAGTTCTTCATTTCACTGAGGAGATGATCTTGGTTTCCTCTTTTTCCTGCTGCTTTTCTTAAAGCTGAGTGGTTTCATTCCTCTCAGCTGCCTCTCCCTGCTTGGCCACAGCTCCTTTCATGAGGTTTAGGCTCTGCCTGGTGGATTTTGCTCACATATTTCTTGAGGATCATCCTTGCTGCCAACTTTCAGTTCTCCATTTCCATGGAGTGGAACAGTCTGTTCCTTGGGGGTGACCTTCCAGGAGAGCTCCTCTCTCCTGCTGTTGGGTTTGTCCAGTGGGATCTCTGCCTCATTCAGGGCTGATCAGCCAGAAGCTCTTGAGGGCATCTAGATGGTTGCTGTGAGAACAAAACAGCTTTTCTTGCTTTTCCTGGCAAAGATGGTTCAGCTTGGAGATGTTCAACTGCTTCCTCTGCCCCTCGGGGCTGGACCAAACCTGTTGGTGGCTCTGAAGGTCTCTGGGCTGATGTCAGGGAAGGAGCAAGGAGGGTTTGAAGGGATTTGTTGGACTCTTTTTACTTGCCTGGGGAAATGTGGTGTTAAAAGTGTCCTATTACACACTTTTAATGACTATTATTTTTAATGTGGCATTAACACAACCCTTTCTTCTTGTCTTGCTCATGCATGGCTTGAAGGTGACACACCTGGAGCATTCCAGAAGGTAGAAGTCACTTGGAATGAGGTGGCCTTGCTGATTTTCTGACTGGGAAGCTTCATCCTCATGGAAAATGCAAATCCCTTCCAAGCTCTTGCCTGGTTTCCCATCAAAACCAGTCTAAATCTTGTGCCAGCAGCATCTTTCAGCAAGGAGTCCTTCAAACCATTGACTTCTGGTGGCACCTCTACCTTGCCCTGGAAAGGACAGTGAATATTCAGTCTCTGTGTTCTCCCAGCTACTGCCAAGTTCTGGAGGGCTTTGTCCTATCTCCCTTCCATCATCTCTCTTCTAAGTTGGGCAGATCTTCCCTGGTGCTCCCACCACTCTTCTTTGCAGTGATTTAGTGTGTGTGGAGTCACCAAAAACCAACCCAGAAGGAGTGAAGAGCTTCCTGCTGGCTGTTGCTGGTTGAGGAGCTTGTGGAATGGGCCAGAAGAGCCTGTGGAGCAGGGAGATGAGAGGATGGGAACTGTAGGACCTCTTCTTGTTGGCATCATGCTGTCCAGTCCATCCAGCACCATCCCTTTGGCCTGTTTAATTCAGGCTCCTCATGACATGGAGCTGGTCCTGGGAGGGAGGTGGGCATGGGAGGAGGTGGAGAGGAGGCAGAAGACCCCAAGAAGAGGAGAAACTCCTGTTCCAGTGTTTTCCAGATCCTCAGTAACTACTAAAACATCACCAGCTTCCCCTCTCTTGGTTGTTCAGCTTTATTGCTGTGGACAGGGCTGTAAAATGTCATTTTTGAGGAGCTCATTCTTGGGACATCACCTGTGGTGGAGATCTTGTGGAGAACATCCATTCCCATCGTTCCTGTGGGATTTATTGGCTGTGTCTTCCCCTTCACCTTCTCAGGGTGTTTTTTTCTTGGCTTTTTGGGCAGCTTGGCTGTAAAACCCCCTCCCAAACTCAACTCCTTTGGCCAAGGCCCCCCTGGGAACGAGGCAGAGTTGGATGGATGCTGATTCCCAAATTTCCTCGGATGCCTTTCACCAAAGGGGGAATTTGTTTTGGATGAGGATGTTTGAATTCTGTTGGGATGGAGGTTGTCTCTTTTCAAGAGGGCAGATGAACCCCAAACTAAACTGTGTTTTCCCAGAGAGCTCCTGTTGCTTTAATCATGTAGATATCTGAGAATCTCTTCAAATATCAAAGAACCAATTATGTCCTGCATGGAGAAGACCAAGGGAGAGCTGGGTTTGTGCTAGGATTAATAAATCCAGGCTGGTCACAGCAGGTCTGATGTCCTCCCTGGCTCAGCCCTGTAAATTTGCAGGTCAGAGGTGGGTCTTCCTTTATTTTTTCATCTCCCATCTCCTCTTGGCTCAGCAGGAGTGACTCTGAAATGAAAAAAACCTCCCAAAGAACCCCTCAGGAGCTGGTGACAAGGCAGAGTGGAGAATGGCTCATGAAGGAGGTGGAAATCTGATGGTTTAGGGTGAGAAGTGTCTTATTTTCTGACCTTTAAATAATAAGGGGAAAAAAAAGGGACCCCCCCCACCCCTTTTCCTCAAACCAACAGGCTGGATCCTCCATGAAAGAGCTGATTTTGTGGGGCTAGATGTCATCTTCTCTCTGCAGATGCAGCTCTCTCCACCAGGGAGCTCTTCCAGTTGAGTTGGAAAAGGCAAAATCATCAGGGAAAGTCAAAGGTCCTGTGTGAAACCAACGTTTTGGGAGGAGATGACACGATCTGGGCTTAATTCCTTGGAGAGGCTGCCAGCAGAGAGCTTGTTTTTGAAGGAAGGGTTTTGTTGTGGTGGCTTGGCTTGCTTCAGACTTTCTCACAAAGCTCCTTTGCTTTCTCTTGGTGGTTTGGTGCTTGGTTGGAGTGTTGGAGCTCATAGGTGTGTTTTCTCTCTCTCATTCCTGGAGATTCCTCCTCCCAGAGATGCTCCAGGCTCCTCAGCATCTTCCCAGCCTCTGTTGGACTCTTTCCAGTTGTTCCTTGGCCCTCTTGAATGGGGAAGCCCACAGCTGGACACAGTTGTGTCCAGATGTGGCCTCCCTAAAGCAGAAGGGCAGGAGAACCTCCCTGAGGAGAACCTCCCTGGACCTGCTGGCCACACTCATCTTCATGCTCCCCAGGAGACCATTGGCCTTGAGGGCCCATTGCTGCCTCATGGGCAACTTCTTGTCCTCCAGGACTTCTAGATCTTCACAGAGCTGCTTCCCAGCAGGTCCTGGTGCAGGGGGTTATTCCCTCTTTGAACTCTTTTGATGCTGGTGTTGTTGGCACACTCACAGTGAGTCTTCTGGCCCAGTGGTGGGATGGGAGGAAGGCTTTGGTGGTGGCACATCTCTTGGGTTGCCCAGATGGACTCCCAGGAAAGGAGGTTGGGTTCTTCAGTGTCTCGTGGCCCTTCGCAGGCTTGGAGGTGACAGATCCTTGTCTCAGCTCTAGGCACAGCTCCTTAAACTCCTAAATGCCACATGCTCCAGCTTCCCTGGTCCACTTGAGGTCCTCCTCCCAGCACTCTGCTCCACCTGAGGTCCACAGCCAGCATTCCAGTTGATCCAACCTTTTCCTCTGCAATCCATTTCTTGGCTTCTCAGCCATCTCCTGCCCAACGAGGTGCAGCAGATGGTTTGGAGGGGGTGCCATGAAGGTTCCTCCAGCCCTGCTTTGGTGACCATGGCTACAGGTCGATCCAACCTTCCTGTCCAAGGTGCTCCCAGCAGCGTTGGGGGTTTGTGGTGAAGAGCTGCGACCTCAAAGATCAGTGAGATCCAGAGGCTGCTGCTTGGGGATGGGTGAAATTTGGGTTGGGGCTGGGAGAAACTCCATCTCCAGCCAGCAGTTGGTTGGTGGCTTGGCTTCCAAAGCCAGGCAGATGTGGCTTTTTTACTTTCATGAAGTAAAACTCATCTCTCAAAGCCTAAATACCTCATTTCCTTGGGTTTAATTTGATGGAGTCATTAACTCAGCATTTCAGGCATGAAATATTGAATGGATTTCATAACCCTTGCCTGGTTTGGAGTGAGGTTCTCCTGACTTCATTCAGCTCCTCTGGGATGTGGTTTGAGGGGTCATCTCTGACCAAAAAGGAGGAGGAGGATGTGGAGGTGAGGAGCTGGGAGGAATCCAGGGGCAATAGTGATGCTGGTGATGATTTTCCTGGTTTTTCTCTCTCTTATGGCCTGGTGGGTTTTGTAGGTTCCCCCTTTTGCCTGCACAGCTCCATATTTTTCTCAAAAAACCCTCATTTTTCCTCTCATTTTCAACCATGAAGTCCTAACCCCACATTTCACATTCCCCTCCTGCTGATACCACGAGGTATTTGATCAGGAATCCTAAAAACCTCCCCCAAGAGTGATGAGAACAATGTTTCTGACTGAACCTTCTGCTTTCTGCAGCTTCCTGGTCGGAATTTTAGGCCAGGCTACAACGCTGAGGTTGGGGACAAGTGGATCTGGCTGAAATGAACCTTGCCTCCCCTTTGGAGACCCTCGTTGGGATGATGGCCCACAGAATTTTGGGGGAAGAAACAGCCAAGGTCAACGTGTCTGCTCCACAGCAGCTCTGCAGGGTGAAGAAAAACGTTGGGGGAAAACCAGGTCCAACATCAAAAATCCCAGACTTTGAAGAGGGAAATCACTTTGTTCTGGTTTGATCTTTGCCTTGAGGTGTCATCTGGAGATTCCAGGGGCAGGTTTCAAATCCAGGCTGAATTTTTTCTCTTCCTCAAAGTCTGTGGCGTGTTGGTATCCAGGATTCTTGTTGGTTTTGCTGAATCAAGAGAAATTAAACCCATTATCCTCCTGGTTCTCCTTGAGTTCACTTGTTGCTCTGTCACGTGTGGGTGTTTTATTAGTTTTCAGTAGAAGAACATCAAAAAGGTCCTTGAGAGGAGGGAGAGAAGTGTTGGTCTCAATGGGAACAGCAAAACATCTGGGCTTAGAAGGATAAAAAGTAGTTGCCAGCAGTTGGACTCAAGAGTTTCTTCCTTGGCAAGGGTGTTAAGAGACCAAAATGTCTCTTGGACCTAGAAGACAAATGGAATTATTCCTCTTCCAAGTCCTTCCAAGTCCAACTTGGAGTTCTTTGGGTTGAAAGGACTCGTTGGGTGTGTGCTAGTCACAGAAATGAGGCCCCTTGGTGTTGCTTCAAGCAATGCTGGGGAGATTTTTAGCCTGCAGGGATTCTGCCAGGGCTTGTCCTACCAAAAATGGTGTGGGAAGACTCCTTGGAGAAGAGCCTTGGGGGCTTGGTTGGGTGGTGGTGGTGGAGGGAAGGAGCAGAGAGGTGGGAGTGTGGCTCCTCTCACTGCTCTCCTGGTGCTTCCTTGGTGGCTTTTAGGGCTTTGGAGAGTTGCAGCTCTGGTCACCAAAGGTCTGAGTGTGATTTGGTGCCACCTTGTGCTTGGGGAAGAGGGGTTGGGAAGGACCTGGGGGGTGTTGGTCAACAGGCAGCTGGAGAGGAG
>NW_008609455.1:0-296 GCF_000691845.1 Merops nubicus
CAGCACAGCCGTGGCTGTACGTTACAAAAAAACCACGAGTTCTACTTTAAACAAACAGGGCGATATTTCAAACACTGAAGAACTGGTCTTTCAGAAGCAAGGTCCCCCCAGTGGAAACGCGTCGGCAGCAGCCCTTGCTCCGCGGCGCCCACACTTACTGACATCGATGCAGAACAGGTCGCTGTGGAAAACGTCCCCAGCCAGACCCCCGTGGATGAAGAGCTTGGTCCCGACCGCAGCCACGACGTGCCCGTGCCGCGGAGAGGGCGGGGCCCCGCGGGTGTCCGGCTGGGGCC
>NW_008609455.1:332-569 GCF_000691845.1 Merops nubicus
CAAGGCAGGAGCCCCAGAGAGCTGCTGAGGCCTCCTAAGGAGCTGCCTCCAGCAGGCTCAGGGAGGAGCTGGTGCCATACAGAGCTTTAGGCTCCCATTTGAGCCCAAATTCCCAGCGACTACAGAAAGGTAAACACATGTCAACAGAGAGGAAAATTCTTGTGTGTAAACTTGTAGCCAAAGGAGAGGCCCAACATTTCCAGGTCCTGGACTGGGTGTGAAAGGCAGAGCTCCCGT
>NW_008609455.1:666-869 GCF_000691845.1 Merops nubicus
CGCCCGCTGGTCCCTCACCGGCTCCGCGCCCTTATCCCCCCCTCCAAACACGTACAGGCGGCCCCCGATAGCTGCCGAGGAGCTGTGGAACGTCCTGGGCAGGGGCTGCACGCCGCTCACTTCGGGAGTCTCCCAGGTTCCTGTTTCTAATTAAGACATGCAGTTAGCACAGTAATGCAGACCGCGACAAGAACGCTCCTCAC
>NW_008609456.1:0-5910 GCF_000691845.1 Merops nubicus
CTTGCAGAGGCTGTACCAAAACTTCTTGTTCACTACGGGATTTTTTCAACCCTTCCTGCAGTGACACAGTTTTCAATTAGCTGTTACTACATGGAGCATTGTGTGCCTGTTAGAAATCAGGAGACAAGTCTGTTAGCCACCATCTGATACAAAGCCCACGACAGTTTTCTCGGGCTGAAAGACTTGAGCATAGATCACGTTTAATGTACACCTTTGACATGCTTCAGGTTGTTTTTTCTCCTGCCTTCCAGACAGAATGGGAGAAAGGGAGGATGAGAGAACTGAGAGAATGTGTGAGCGAGTAGGTCTGAAACGTTTACCAGAGCAGTGCTGTGGGGTAAGGGATGTAGGGGAGAACTCGTGTACTGCAGGAAGGAGGAGGGCTGTGCAGAGGAGCAGGAGGGAGCTGTACATGGGCACACCTCTCCTCCCAGCTGGAGCCACCTCCAGCTCTCCTCACGTGCTGAGCCTTGCTAAAGTCCTGCTAAGGCAGCAGTTCCCAAACGTTTCTGTTCACGAGCCTGAGCTTGTGATTGTCACTCCAGTGCTGTCCCCAGGACCTTGACAGTATTTAGGGTCCCAGTCCTCACAGGGGGAGTGACTGTGTTTGAATTGCCACTCCCACCTCATCCTGCAGCAGCTCGCTCTGTTCCCAGTGCTGCCACTGACCTAGTGTGTCATAGTGGGTAAGTTGCTTCGTCCTTCTAAGCCTAAGCTTCTGTGTGAAAACAAATGAATGTGTAGCACGAGGCTTGCAGATGAAGTGTCCTCCCTGCAGGCTGCGTGGCAGGGCAGGGGGTGCCGAGCAGAGCACGCTGGGTTTATACAGCTGTGCACACTTCAGCTGCTCAGTGTGCTGGTACTGCTGGGGCAGTGACCAAATTCTGTGACCTGTTCATTTTTCCTGTTAGTGCGTGTTTGTTAAACGACTGCAGCTGCCTGACAGTCCATAAGGGATCCAGCTGAGTCGCTCTTCCCCATTACCAAGCCAGGATCCCAGTTCAGTGGCCTTTGGGGTTTTGGGAAGGGACTGCCAAGCACACACAGCGGCTTGCTCCCATTAGTGGGTGAGGAGAGCTGCTCAGGGCTCTGGAGGAGGCGTTCAAGGACAGCCACACTGCTCCTCACACACCCTGGCTCTCCTCAGGGGCCCTGTTGCCCTGCAGAGCACCATGGACCTGCCATGGTGTGGTGCTTCTCCACGGGCAGCAGCGGGTCACCCCCAGTCAGCCTGCACCCAGCCCACCTGCCAGTTAGCAAAGCTCCTCTGCAGAGTGCTGGTGTGACCCCTGGCAGTGCTGCTGCAGCCTTGTAATGCTCCAGTGGCCCCTTCCTCCCTGCCACCCACTGCTTCCCACAGGGGAAAAACACCATCAGAACCTGCCAGCAGAAGTGACTGTGCAGCAGAGGGAAAATAGTGCTAGTGAGGATCTCAGGACTGTTCAGACTGCCCAGCCAAAGCCCTGACTGCCAGCTCTAGCAGGTAGAAACCCCCTTTTCTGCTCTGTGCATCCCTTGGCTCCCTCCAGCTCCTGGAAATGACCTGAACTAGAGCTAAGCTCCAGAAGAGGAGAAATGAGTAGCTGAGGAGCTTTGGATGGAAAGCACACTTAAACCTTCAGACAATATAAAGCCTCTTTTCTATTTCAAGCAGTCCAGGAGCGAGTTGCCAGAGACACTCTGGTACTGGAAAAGGGCTGTGGAAGACTGACTAATGATCCAGTTCTTCCCTCCTGTCCCAACGCCAGCAATACTTCATCCTGCTGATCCTGACGGACGGGGTGATCACAGACATGGCTGACACCAGGGAGGCCATCGTCCACGCCTCCCACCTCCCCATGTCTGTCATCATCGTGGGCGTGGGCAACGCCGACTTCAGCGACATGCAGATGCTGGACGGCGACGACGGGATCCTGCGCTCTCCCCGCGGCGAGCCTGTGCTGAGGGACATCGTCCAGTTCGTGCCCTTCCGCAGCTTCAAACACGTGAGCTCCTTCCACACCCCTCCCGCCGCTGGGGAGGGTCACAGGGAGCAGCTCCCGGGGCTGCCGCCCACTCTGGGCGGGCGTGAAGTGTTCAGTGGTGGCAGCGCTGTCAGAAGTGGAGAAAAAAGGGAATTGGGAACGAAACGTGCTCCGTTAGTGAGATGGTGAGGGTGGGAAGAGGAGAGCTGGGGCAGAACCCACGTGCTTCGTGTGGTGCCAGCCCTTACTCCCACTTTCTCCCAGGTTTCACTTTGGTTGCCTGCCCCGACTCGTTTTTCGTGGCGTCTCTTTTCCATTCTCTTTGCATCTGTCCTGCTAGGACAACTGTGTCCTGCTCTCCGTCCCTTTGTGTCCACAGGCTGTGGATTTGTACTCACAGTGTTCCCCAGGAGGCCGTTTCCTTGTTGAAATTTAGGTTCTGAAATTGTCAAAGGCAGGACTATCCACCCACAGCATGCTGGTTGCCTCCAAACCCAACCTCTGTCCAAGAGCACAGACAGGAAAGCCATGGGTGTTGGGAAGAGCTCCCCTGTGCCCCCAGCAGCCCCTCCTGCCTGAGCCCAGCGTGCTGCAGGAGAGTCTGTGGGAGGGGAAGGGGCAGACCCAGCGTTCAGTTGCCAGATCTGATGGACTGCCTTGCCCATGGACTCTTCTCCTGTAGCCCCTGGCCCTGGGAATTCTCCCTCAGCTGGGTAGAGACAGTGTTCCCCTGCAGCTGGGTTTTCCAGGGCCCTTTTCCTCCATGAGGAGACATGGAGTGGCCACTCTGTTCCTCTGCAGTGGTGATCACATCCCTTTCCCTCTGCTTTTCCACCTTCCTCTGCCTTCCCCTTTTCCTTCTGTTGCATTTAAGTGGTTCTCCAGACTGGTTTTCTGCTCCCTGCAGTGTCTGGGAAGGATATCCTCGGTATTTGGTTTGAAAACTCCTGTACCCTGCAGGGAGAGTGACTCATTCTCCTCGTGAGATTGCCCTTTCCCATCGGCTCCCCGCGCCACAGATCTGGATGTGTCACACGGACGTTTCCACCTCTGGGCTGGTTTTGCTCTGCAGATGGGTTTGCAGTGCTCACATTTCTGTAGTTTTTTGAGGCTTTTTCTTCCCACAGGAGATTTTATTTTTCCTCTTTGCTACTTTCAAAATACCTTGATTTTATTTTCCTCTTCTCAAGAGTTGTTCTTCTTTCTCACTTCAAAACACAATTTTGTCTTAGATCTAGATGCACATTTTACTTTCACAAACTCTACTGAGGAGGAAAAGATCTTTGCTACTTTCAAAATACCTTGATTTTATTTTCCTCTCATGAGTTGTTCTTCTTTCTTACTTCAAAACACAATTTTGTCTTAGATCTAGATGCACATTTTACTTTCACAAACTCTTCTTGGGAGGAAAAGAAACAAACTTGTTCCTCTTTCCCCTCTACCTTTTCGTGAACAATGTAAACTCACCTTGTGCTGTTAGTTTGGTGAGAGCGACCTGCTAATAGCTTGTGATCCTCCTCCATCAGAGAACCACAAGTGAGTCATGCTGCACTGTAGTCTATTGTGAAAGTGTAAAAGAGAGGTGAGTTATTTATGGGCTAGTGCTAGACCTCCTTTCAATTAGCTGAAAACATGTTTCTGCAAGGAACTGGCCAAGCCAGCTGCATCTGTTATTTTTAGTTTCATTTTGTGGTTTTGTAACAAAGTTGAAATCCTCCTTGATTGAAGAGATCAGCGCTGACAGTTGTCGGGCTGGCCATGGATATATCGTGCCCCTGGTGTTAACTTGTGTGTGAGTCTCTGTGGGATTTTAATTGCTGACATCAGTCAAATGAGGAGGAGATGTTCTGTTTAGCTGTTTTGCACTAACATCCCCAGCACTGGGAGAGGATAGCAACCTTCAAAATCCATTGCTCTCGTGCAAGAGTGATGTTTTTCTCCCTCTTTCTCTCAGTAGCAGAGGTAATACAGATATAGAGATAGATAATGTCTTGGCTCTATCAGAAACGTCAATATATCTTATGCAACTTGATATTTATTCTGTTTATTGTGCTCTTTCAGCATTTCAGCAAACGTCAGTGTAATGGATGAGTGCCCATAACAACAGTGACTTCTGGTTGAATTTCTTTATCGTCCTATCCCCAGCAATATCTCCCTGAACACAGTGACATTGACAGCTGTGGTGCTTGCTCACCCTCAGCACAGACAGACGAGCGTGCCTGTGGCACCAGCTCCTGACATCCCTGTTGGTGGGAGGCAGGAGCCTGGTGCTGTCCTGGCTTTGCTGGGCCAGCCTCCTCTGTCAGCAGTCTGCAGTCAGCCAGGGCAGCTGCCCCAGCCTGGCTCTCAGGCTGTCCCAACCCAGAAACGCCACGCTCAGTGTACAGGGGGATGGTTACTGAGGACAGGGGCTCCTGCTCCTTTTCCTCCTGCTTCTCCCTGTTCCTGGAGTGGCTCACCTACCCTCCTGCTCCTGAGGATGCCTCCCTCTTGCTGTGATGGCCACACAGGGGCTGGGCTGGGTGTAGCTCTGACACTGCTGGCAGTGTTGCTGGGCTGGGTGTAGCTCTGACACTGCTGGCAGTGTTGCTGGGTTCTCACATCCGTGTTCTTTGCAGCCCTCAGGTCCCCTCCCTCACTGCTGGGGGGTGATGGAGCAACTGCTACAGCACAGCCCAGACACCAGCTGAGCTGGACAGGCGTGTGGATTCACATGGGCTTTTCCTTTCAGAGGAATGCAGATTTAACACTTTGGGAAGATTTTTGTCAGATTAGTTCTGATCAAACAGAAGAATTGCCATAAATCAGCATAATAAATTTGAGAGCTTTAAGTAAAAGATGTATTTAGTTAAAAATCACATCCCTTTTCTCAATGTACCTCGTGTTTGGTTTTGATACTTAGGATGTTCAGCTATTAAGAAGGAAAAAAAAAAGTTGAAGGATCTTTTTAGAAAGCCTACAGATCAAGTTGTATAAGGTTTATAGTTTTTTTCTGATAAATTTTGTTACTGACAGAGTGGTGAGGCATTGGGCCAGGCTTCACAGGGAGGTGGTGGAATCACCATCCCTGGAGGGGTTCAGGAAACGTGTAGAGGTGTCACTTTGGACATGGTTTAGTGGTTATGGCAGTGCTGAGTGGATGGTTGGACTTGGTGATCTTAGAGGTCTTTTCCAAGCTTAATGATTCTATATGATTCTATTTATGCCTAAACCCATGTCAGTTCTACTACAGAGAGAAGGAGGAAAGAAAATGTTATTGTGAGAGTAAACCCAAATTCATTTGGAGTCAACCCAAACAATATTTTTTTTCATTACTTCAATTCTCAGGTCAGCCTGGAGCTCAAAATTTCATATCTATCAAAGGAGATCAAAAATAATCTATCCAAAAGCTGCCCCTGTCAGGAAACTGAAGGAGAAGGAAGTTATAAAAACAACCTGTAGAGTGAAGCCCTTTTATTTTACCAGCTTGACTTCAGAGAAGGTTCAGGTCCTGCAGGCACTCAGACAGGCATCTAACACATTTCAGTCAGTGCCAATTATTCACCTACCTAAAACCTGACACCCACCCCAGCATCTTATGGCTCAAGAGCCAACGCAGACAGAAAGCTCTGTGGCAGGGGTTTAATTGCTGACACGATGTGGTGTAGCAGGAGTACTTCAGTAAAGCATCTGACCTTTTTGGCTCTCTCCCGTTGTACGGGGGGTGGCAGGAGCAGTTCGCTGCAGGGGAAGGTGACAAAGGGAAGATCTTTGCCCGGCCCGGGTGAATTCCTTCTCTCAGTAGCTGTCGGCACTCCAGCCATGGAGCGTCCTTCCCCCGGCACTGCAGAGCAGCGATGCCCAGTCCCCAGACCGGGCTGAAGCACCTCACGGGGCTGGGGCTGCTCCCAGTCCTCCTGCGGGAGCCGCCTGGGGCTTCCCCGGGCAGTCCCGTGCTGCGGGCAGT
>NW_008609457.1:0-709 GCF_000691845.1 Merops nubicus
GTTACAGAGTCTGTTTCCGTACGTCATCTAAGTGGGTGTACTGGGCCTGTCATGCCTGAAAGTGGTGCTGGAAGATGGAAAAAGCGAGCTACAATTCATGATGCAATAAATCCTTATGGTGATCAGTGCTCAGAAGGGGCTGGCATTGTGGCCCTGCTGCCACTCCTGTAGCAGTACAGCAGGAAAATCGAATCCGTTCCTGAGAGTTTTTATTACTGTCGCACACAGAAATCAAGAGGTGGAACTTTTCATATTTAGTTCTCAACATATAAAATAAAACAGCCCTTGCCTCTAATAATTTACCATGTGAACATAAACCAAACAATGTCGTAAACTTGATGATAATGTGGCAAAACCAGATCCCAGCCATACTCTGGGAGGATGCTGCAGGCATTTTGGCCAGCTGCAGCAAGTCTAACTTCTAGAGCAGGGAAGTGAGATCTGCCAGGAGACCACACAACCTTCACCATCCCTGAAAACCCATCCAAAATCAGTTAAATTATGAGCAAAAGGAACCTGGTGACTTTTTGAGACCTGATCTCTCATTCTTGTTGCCATTAGCCTGGGGTCAGTGCAGTTTCTGGTCCAAGGTCCATCCCCTCCTTCCACCAAATGGCTGCACCCACGTGGATCTGCTGTGGTTTCTAGCCTAAGCCTGTGTAGCCCTGGACAACCTTGTGGTTTGTCTTTCCACTCCTTATTTTAGTGC
>NW_008609458.1:0-243 GCF_000691845.1 Merops nubicus
GGGGGGAGAGGAGGCTGTGAGCTCCCAGAGGGAAAGGAGGGGACACATCCCCAGGGGACACTGCAAACTCTTGGGCCTCGTCGGCAAGACCTGGCCATGCCAAGGGAAGCAGGTCCACCAGGCGTCCAAACCAGATAAGGGAATTCCCCAGGTCCCATTTCCACTGCCAAGAACGTCACCGAGAGGCAGAGCCCAGCTCAGCTCAGCCGTGAGCCTGGCAGCAGAGCTCTCGCTCCCTGGCAC
>NW_008609459.1:0-5647 GCF_000691845.1 Merops nubicus
GCCTCAAACCACAACAGGCATCATGAGAACGACACTCACTACACATGCCAGTGATTGAGGCATAAGAAATAAATCAAGAACATTCCAACTGGATGACCTGGGTGTCCAAGAAAGAATGTATGTGGGAAAGGAGAGGGGCACCTTACAACACTATAGAAGGTCAACTTGAACCTATTAAAAGGCTGGAGAGGAATTTAGGTCCTTTTTTTTTTATATTTTATGTTAACATTTAATGTAATGAACAATGCAATTTTAAATTAATATCCCTTTTTTGCACCAAGAACGCCTCACTAAAACCCAGCTGCTTGTTTTATAAAGTAAAGCAGTCTTGACTTTTTGAGGGAACACTATAAAACAGGGTAAATCACTCAGTGCCAAGTGATGTGGGGATCATACTGCAGCCCATTAGTCACATTTTAGTTAAGGCTGCCCCCAGACGCGTAACAGATGCTCTCTGTTAACTCCTCTCCCTCAAGGGGAAGAGAAAGGGAATAAGGGAGAAAGAGACTTATTGATTAGAAAATAAAAACAGCTTTAGTAAAAATAGTACTACTGCAACTACCACTACTACTACTAGTAAAAACAGCTTAATTAAAAAAAGTGCTACCTCAACTACCACTACTACTACTAGTAAAATGGAATATATACAAAACCAGACAAAAATGGTATCAAACCAAACCCCAGCCCTCATCCCCCCCCCCTTGATGAAAATACATCACCGTCACCCCTGATGCTGGAGGGCAGGCCCTGGGGAAAAGTCCCAGGCTGGACTCAGCAGCAGAGGGCAGCTGGACACAGAAGCTGGATTCTGGAACTTGGTTCAGGAACACACGCTCAGGACTAAATGCAGAACGGACAGAGTCCTCCTTGGATGCCAGCCAGTGAAAAAGCAGCAAAAGCCAGAAAGAAGGCAGAAGGAATTGCCCCTCATGATCCTTCAGCTTTTATACTGGGCATAATGGATACAGGATGGAATACCCCATTGGTGAATTTAGGTTCCCTGCAGATGTGGCTTTTATTTGCTACCCTGCTCTGTGTGGTACAGAAGCTTAGCAGTGACCTTGGTCTGCACAACCAATCCTTGGTGGTAACTCTAAACATGGAGTGTTGTCACTGCTGCAAAAATATGCTGAAAACTTCAAAAAGTGCAGTTAATTAAAAGAGCTTTAGCTGAAAAGTAAAATCATAGAATAGAATTAGCTCATTCTACCCCAAACCACAACACAGTTGCAGGAGGCATAAAGCTGAAAAAAAAATGTTTTTTTCTTTTCCATGGAGATAAATCTTCTACAAACTGAAGGAAAACAAATGGTAGAAAACAAGCAGAAACAATTGAGAGAATGTCAAGCAAAAGAGGTTGTTGTAATGTGGGAGACAAAGTCTTCCGTATGCAGGAAAACCTGTATACTCAAGACTGCCCAAGAAAATCCTATCAGTAACAAAAAATTGAAAGATTATCTATTCCAACAGAAAACAAACAAACAAACAAAAAAAAAACAAACAAACAACAAAAATTTTTATTTCTATTATTTCTGGCTTTATTTAAATTGGCTGAAGCTTTCAAATATCTAGCAATGGAAATATCTGCCGGAAATTCAGGTAGAATTCCACCTGAATTTTGGTTTCAAATGCAAGAAAGAGATCCAAATGAGTTACAGGGTGCGATTCCTAGGAAGGTGATGGAACAACTAATCCTGGAAGCCATTTCCAGGAACATGAAGGACAAGAAAGACATAAAAGACCAGTCAGCATTGATTGATCAAGGAGAAATCGTGTCATGGTTACAGGGGTTGGGACCAGTTTATTCTTATGTGGGTAGAACCAAAAACTGTGTATTCTATACCCTCTATGTCAGTGCTCATGGGCTCTTAACAAAATCATGGGTAGCAGCTGCCCAGGACAGACCTCACACCCCAGGCTATAACAAATAAGGAAAGAGGTCCAGGGAGATGTTAACACCTTTCCACCCAGCAGGAGGAGTCCTCCCTGTTAATGGGCCCATCCATGCCTTGCCCCATGACTCATACAAAGCTCCCCCCAGGAGCTATTTCTGTTTAATGGACCATCAAGGACCCAATGCATGACTCACAGACTGATATCAACCCATTGTGAGATGCTCCACCCAGGGGGAGGAGCCAAGTGCTCCCACTTGGATATAAACTGGGGTTCAGGACAGCACAGGAGGCCTTACCCACTAGATTTCCAGAGGACAAGAGCCACGAGATCTTTTCTATGGGATCACTGCTTCAACAAGAGCATTTCATCTGGACTGCTACACCCACCCTAAGTACAGCGTATCAGGTTGTATTCTGACTCTGTCTGTGGTTTTCCTTTGTATTATTGCATTTATTTTATTTTTTCCTATTAAACTGTATTTCTGACTTGGAGTCTCTCACTGGTTTGTTTTCAAACCGTTACATCATGCTTGACCAACGTGATAACCTTCTATTATGAAATTACTGGCCTCACAGGTAGAGGGGAGGGCAATGGATATTTTTTACCTGGTCTTCAGTAAGTTAATTGACAGTGTCTCCCATAACATTCTATTAAAGAACCTGGTGAAGTATGGACTGGGTGAACAGGTTCACCTAGCCATTTTTTTTTTCAGTAGTATCCAGTGGCAGGGCAAGATGTGACTGGCAAGGACTGAAACACAGGAGGTGTTGCCTGAGCATACGGCAAAATCTTTTTACCACAAGCATGAACAAGCACTGACACAGCTTGCTCAGAAATCCGGAGGAGTCTTTCTCATTGGAAATACTCAAAAGCTGTCTGGACTTGGTCCTGGGCAACAAAGCTTCAAGTTGAACTGCTTAAGCTGGAGACCTGAACAGGATTCCAATGGTCCTTTCAAACCTCCACCATTTTGTGATTCATCAAAAAGTTTGAGGGAAGTGTTTTGAACTTGATGAACTTACAATTTCCAACAAGCCATTTCATTAGCTAAGTATCTTCCTAGACTTAATAACAGAAGACAGTAGGCTAGTAGTAAGGGTCAGTCCTCCCTGGGAGGTTGCATACTTCAAGGTTCTATGCAACAATTTGCATGGAAATTGAAGAGAGAGGAGCGGAATTCAGAGGAGAAACCTTTGGAAACAATCGTATAGAACAACTCCATAGTCTGAATGTTACCTGCAATTGCAGCATCTCTGGAAATACTGTAATAAGGAACCTTGTTTTGGAAACATAAAGACACTTCCTTTTATTAGGAAAGGGACAAGGTACATTAAGCAAACTGGGCTGTAGACAGGTGTGACACAGTGGTGGGTCATTATATGTAGTAAACCCAGAGTATGACACCTGGCAGCCCTAAGTATGCCTGCTACCTTTTTCGAACAGAAGAAGAGACAGAGAAAACCCAAACCAGTTTCATTGCTTAACATTCTGTATTCAAGATTAGATGACAAAGAGGACATTGAAGTATCTATTAATGTTTGTTAGAACTTTCAAGTATTTTTGTCACTACATCATTTACTAAAATAATGAATTTTTATATCAAATTATGCATTAATATTTATTAACCCCTTTAGGAAAATAATAGTTGAAAATCTAGAAATAAGTCTGTCAGTAGATTATATGATGTTTTACATAAAACTTTGGAGGTTGTGTGAAATGGCTTGCTAAGTGGCAGCAGCAGTATGGGAAAAAAAAAACTGTACTCCTTTTATGGGATAAAATTGATTATTCTGGATTGGGCCATTGGTCTTGTTTTTAGGAGATGACTGATAGACATAGTTTCCTATTTTCTTTTTCCTCATCAATATGTACAAGCAGGTAGTGAAGCCTAAATTAAATTTTTAGAAACAGTCAAAATATATAAATTAAAATATTACTAGTAATGCATTACATATACACTTCCTTTAGTATGTTAGTAATTAAAAGTTCTTGCTGTTGTGAACAGTGCTTCCACAGCACCAAGGTTTTTTCTCTCTCCCAGTCTACCCTCTCCATCCCTCTGGTGAATAGGCTAGGTTGAGCAAGAGTTTGGTAGGGGGACATAGTCGAGGCATCTGACCCAAACTGGCCACATGGAATGACATAAAATCTCAGGTAAAAAAGAAAGAAGGGGAGCTTTACATGGATATGGCAATTTTATTTCCAAACAACTGTTACACTTGCTGACACCCTGCTTTCCATGAAGTGGCTGAACGTGTGCCTGCCATGGGAAGCAAGAACTGAATTACTCTTTTCTGTCTTGCTTGCATGTGCAGCATTTACTTAGCATTCAACTGTCCCTATCTCAGCCTCTGAATCTCCTTCCCTTACACCCTCAAGGCAAAACAATATTAGCTACGTCCTAATTAGAGTGGTTTTTATTTACAGGCCTCTGCTTTGGTTGCAGTGGTTTCCATCATATTTGGGAATGGGAGGGATTGCAAATATACAGCAGTTCCTATGCAATAACCTTCTAGTCAGAGCACAGAGACCTCAGGTATTCACTCTAAACAAGAAAATTTTCAGTGAGATCATATATGTTACTAAGTACTCTGTGAGGATTGGCTTGGTAGCTGGACATTGCTGAAACTCCAGGAAGCTGAATTTCATATACTATGCTATTCACAGAAATACTTGCTTGTTTTGCTATCATTTTGATGTTAGGTTTTTGGTTTGGTTTGGTTTTTGTTTTTTAGGTACCGCTGCAAATGAACACAAGCTTTCATTGAGATTCTACAGTGATGTTTTGTTCTCTTTTCAGAAAACTCAGATTTCATTTAAAATTCAATACTACGTCTTCCCAGTGTACATCATATTGTATAAGGTACTAGCAAATTTCATTGGTTACTGGGGTGACTTTTTATACAGCTTTTTATTCTAAACTCTGTGGTAGATTTTTCAAGTACTCATTAAAACAATGTTTTCATATGTATGGTTTTTTTGCTACTATTTGCAGCTAATTACTGAAACATGAGCTCGTAACATGAGTTCTCACATACATTTTTGCATACAAACCATTTTTAACTATATTCCAAATATCTTTATATTTATTATATTCTGTCTGTGAGCAATGTCTAACTTATTACACAACCTCACTTCCTATTTGTTTTCATCTGTATTGTTTAAAAGAACTTTCTGTACACCAGTCTTGTAAAATAAAAACAAAGACTGCAGAAGGCATGATACCTGACAAAAAGAAGGAAAAAATATCTTTGGGCTTTCTAAACGAAAAAAAAGGAAGAACATGATTTGAAAAGAGGATAATCACCAAGAGGGAGCAACAAATAAGAGTTTGCCGAAGGAGTTAGAGGTTACCAGATTTCATGAGACAGAAGGAATTCACCTGAGAGTGCTGAAAGAAGAGTCATGAGATTGCAAGACTGCTATCCCTTAGAAAAAATCATAATGATTGGAAGACATATCTGACAACAGGAAAAAAAAAATCAACATACATCCTTGGTTTGTTTAGGGAGCTAAAGTCCGGTCAGTCTCACTTTTCTACTGAAAAAGATCGTGGGAAATAACACGTTTCCAAGCACATGCAAGACATGAAGCTAATAAGAAAAATAGCACGGATTTACACTGTTACAATCACATTTAATCAGCATGCTTGCCTTCTGTGATTAAATGTCCAGCTCCATTGGCAAGAGGATGTAAAATACCTTGATCTCTGTTAATGCTACTGACACTGTTTCACACCGATCTAGGTTCT
>NW_008609459.1:5678-6860 GCF_000691845.1 Merops nubicus
CACTAGGTTCTCAGAAGCACAGGAGGTATGGGGTGGATGGACACACTGCTAGCTGAATTGAAAACTGTCTTGACCAGTAATCTAAAAGGCAAGCAGTCAGTGGCTTGAAATCCATTATCAAACTAAGTGCCTTGGCACTAAGGCTGGCATTGTGCGTTAACTTTATCAGCTGCATGGGTGGCAAGTCAGAATGTGTCTTCAGCAACTTTACCTAAGATATTAGTTCAGGAGCTCTGGTTGGCATGACAAATGGTAACATTTCAGTTCAGAGGGATCATGAACAGTTTGAGGACTGAGCCAGAGATAAAAGCAGACCATGTTAGAAAATTCCTAATGTTCAAGACGAAGACCAGAAATTTACAGAGTAGGCCTATACATCCAGACAGGCTGGGAACTCGCTGCCTAATTAAGCCCTGCTGAAAAACATCAGTGGGTCACTGTGGATACCAAGTTCTACGCAGGCCACCAGCATGCCTTCCTGGTTAATAAGACAGAAGACAGACTAACCTACCCTAGGAGGAGCATGGCCAGTGGATTTGAGGAAATTCTAATCATCCTTTATGTTGCAGGGTCTCACCTGGAAAATTTTGCCCAGTTTTGTGCACCACACACATCTAAAGGAGGCCACTAAAGCAGGAGAGGGTTCAATAGAAGCTACTAAGGTCAAATGACTTCAAAGGAGTTTTACAAGAAGCTGGTCTTGTTTAACCTGTTCAAGAAGAGAACAACAGATCTCCAAATAATTTAAAGGATATTACGAAGCTGATGAAGCAAAACTTTTAGGCAATGTTAGGTGATGGAAAAGGTACTGTGGACACATTTTTGTTTTGGAAATTTCAGTCTGGACATTGGTGGTAAAAAATGTCATAAGGACAGTAAAGCAACATTGGAAAAGGGTACCCTGAAAGCTGCACAATCCCCATCTTTGGAGACTTTCAAGACAAAGGTCTGTACAATGTTAAATTTTAAACTTTAAATGAGTGAAGACCTATATTTACCTCCACTCTACTTTTAAAAAAAAATATTTAATCCTAGCATAGAATGGGCAGTTTTACTTCCTCTTAACAACTTGTGTAAAAACAAGGAAAAAATTCTTGCAATTTAAAAACATATGTGATGCACATCACGCTACACAATTAACATGAAACAAACAGAATCCAGTCCTGTTCAACATCTTCATTA
>NW_008609460.1:0-396 GCF_000691845.1 Merops nubicus
TGATGCCAGCCCTCGGGCACCAGTCACCACCCAGGAGGTGGGAGATCCCCATCTTCTCTGGGGAAAAACAGCAATTGTGTGGAAACACAGAGTAAGGCACCTGTGACCTGCCCTGATCCAACTGCAATCCAGGCGGGCAGGTCAGCACTGGCCCCTCCAGGCGGTGCCAGAGCCGTGGGATGAGCCGGTGCAGCACAGATTGCCCCCAGCAGGGTGACACCTTTGGCTCCTCTCCTCCCTCTCATCGCCAGGGCTCGCATGGAGGAGGAGCAATGTACCCCGTGAGCCCCGCTGCACCCCTCTGTACCCCACAATAGCACACCCAGCTGCTCTGCCTCCAACGCCCCTTCACTATCCAGTAACACAGAAGAGACCAGGCTGCCGGTGCTGCGGCTG
>NW_008609460.1:413-3384 GCF_000691845.1 Merops nubicus
CACAGGCAGGAGCAGTGGGCTCCCAGCACCACCTCCACACCAAGCACCTCAGCACAGCCCAGCGCTGGCCTCGCCCCCCAGGCGAGAGGCACAACCACACAGGGGAGACAATCCATCTGACCTGTCCCAGAAAAAGGAGACTTGGGCCAATGCTGTTACTGCCCAGAAGCTTCTGCTCGTGAAACTCACGTGGGAGTTTTGGAAGTTACAGTGGACAGAGTCCTGACCAGGAAGAGGAGCAGTCTGGACAGAAAGCAGACACTCTAGGAGGCTGATGTCCCTTGGCCAGTCAACCATCCTGGACACCGCAGGTGACCTACGGACCAGAACAGGGCTGTGGGATGGGCAGTGTCACTCACAAGGGAGGCACGACCAGAGCTGTCCAGGTCAGAGGCTGGACACAGCAGCCCCCCCAGCCCTCACCAACAGCCCTACACCGGCCAGACCCGCTGCTGCACGGCTGGGGGGGGAAGGGGCTGGCCGGGCAGGGCCGACTCCCACCCATGTCTGCTCCCTTCCCAGGGTGAAGTGCAGCAGGTTCATTTACCTCGTGCTTCAGAAGCACTCGTGCCAGACACATCTGGTCTCCACACACAGCAACTAATAATTAACCAACTCATTATCCAAGCTGCTGTGGAGCTAACTTGGACACTGAATCCTGGACACTAAAACCAGACTTGAAAGCAGGTCAGAGGCTGAGCAAACAGAGCAGTGCCCACACAAACCCCATCCTGAAGTACCCACCTGCCCGCACAGGCAGATGAAAGGGCAGCAGGGAGCGACGTGCCCGGGCAGAGGCACCTTTCCCAGGCCAGGCCTGATAAAGGCTCAGCCCTGGCAGTGCTGCAGGAGGAGACTCTCCAGGCAGAGGATCAGGCTGGTGCTCCTATCAGAGGGTCTGGCCAACACAGACACCCCATGCAGGACACGATCCTGGTGCAGATCACCTCACCAGAGCTTTAAAAACCTTGCAGCAGTGAAAGGAAAGGATCTTGCAGATCTCTGGGGAAAAGGACACGACTACAAGCTGCCACCCTTGCTCCTCAGCTATAGGGCCCGTGGCTGTGGCCAGTGGCACCTTGCCACGTACGCTGCGCAGGACACAGGCTTCAGAAGAGCCGTGCAGTTTGAGCTCCTCAGCCCCTGCTGCTTCCCAGCCCGGGTCCCGAGAGATGCCAACCAAAGAGCCAAACCCAATTCCCTCTGCTCTGCCAGCCGGGCAGGGACAACCCAGCAGAGCTGCTGAGGTGGAGGGACCGACAACCACCCGCCTCCTCCGCACCAGCGCTCTGCGGGGACCTACCTCACCAGCAAAAACCTGTTCCACGTTTGCCTGACCTCAGCTGTAGGTGTCTGACGCCACAAGCAAAGGCAGGTTGAGATGCAGAGGTGCTGGTTTTTGAAGTTCCCTCTTCTGGGGGATGGCTGCAGACCGACACCTCTGCACTGGCTGCTCACAGCTCCTCTGATCTCCCCGGAATGAGCCCTTGCAGATCACTGTCCCAGCAACTCCTTCCTTGATACCTTCCAGACTTAAGTTTTTCTGAAGTGTGGATGCCAGACTGGATTCAGCATCCAAGGCACGGTCTCTAAACCCATCACAACATCTCTGCTCCCCACCGACACTCCCAGCTAAGCCGAGGCAGGTACCAACACGAGAGGATACATATCATTACCTACCCCATCCACTATGCAAACTTCACCTCACTAATGGAAAACCAGCCCCCTCTTCTCCCAGCAGTCTTCTCTCACACATGCCCTACACCTTCGTCTCCTTTGTGGCCAAACACCCAACAGGAGAGTAAAGAAAGTTACCTTAACCCTTGAAGCACTTTAAAAAGCAGAGCATCTTTCTGAGAGAGAAACATGGTTGAGAAACACTCCCCGAGCTGGTGGAAATGCTGTACCCTTCACATGATCCTTCCAAGCACTGGGAAAACTCCAATCCCAAACCAGTCTGGTTTTCCCAAGCATGCACCAGTCAGAGGGTTCCTACAGAACTGCACCAGCTGACACCTTGACAAACAGAAACATTCTTCCAAACCACTGACCACAATTACCTGTGGTCAGCCCAAGCTGGCCGAACCCTGTGTTGATCTTGTCCAGACCCAAGGGCTCCTGCTCCCCCTCAGTGCATTAACAGAAGATTCCCCTTCCCCACCAGCCTTCACCCCGCTGCACAGAGACCAGCTCATTAAGCCTTTGTCAGGCCACAAACTCTGCACTGCCCCGACCACCCCTCCCTGTGCCTGCTCCAAACCCCTCCATCAGCCCATCGGAGGTCTCAGCAGGGCTGGGGCAGCAGCACCGAGACCCCCATCCCTCCCGATGAGACCAGCAGTACCAGCTGGGATCTCTGCCTGGACTCCCATCTCCAGCTTTTCCAAGGAGCTGATAACCACAACTGCAGCTGCACCCCCCTGGGAGGGCGTGTTGGGACTGCTCCTCAGCTGTCCTAGGGCTAAGGTGGGCAGCATCAAAGCTCTTGAGATGTCTACTGGATGTTAGAGATGCTATTGGCCTGCAAGTGTTGAACAGGAATGAGGCAGAGGTCTCCTGAGCGGCCACGTCCAGCAAGCCCATGCTGGGGCAGTCCTATGCTGGGGCAGTCCTGAGGTCGTGCACCTCCAGCCTACGCTGCCCTGGCTCAGGGGCTCACAACTCCCACCTGAGTGAGCCAGAGCCCACAGACGGAACACAAAACAGGAGAAGCAACAGCAGCTCTGGTCTGCAGCCTTCACCGCTGCTTCATCCCATCTCGCTGACCCCAGGAGGACATCGCCCGGCTGGGTGCAGAGGCCTGTCCCGGGTACCAGGCAAATAATGACAAAAATGAGTGTTCTAAGTGAAGACCAAACCAAAGCGTGAACTCTGCAGCTCCAGCGAGTAGGACTCACCCTGCTGCACTGAGCCACAGGCCCAGAGGAAGCCTGGAAAGGTCATCCCCCAGCTCAGGCCTCCAGTTCGAGCC
>NW_008609461.1:0-210 GCF_000691845.1 Merops nubicus
GCTCCCCCTCTGTGCTGCCTGAACCCCCTTTTCTCACCCCCAAACCCTTACTCCAGCTTTACTCAGACCTTACTCCCAGGTTACTTGGCCTCTTACTCGCCCCGTGGGGGCTTGGGCCTTACTCAGCACTTACTCAGAGGTTACTCAGAGCTGCTGATCCTCCTGGGGTTACACAGCGTCGCCTTCTCTGCTACTCAGCCTTTACTCAGA
>NW_008609462.1:0-1084 GCF_000691845.1 Merops nubicus
CCCAGCCCTCCCCGCTGCCCGTCCCGGCCCCACCGGCACCCCTGCCCTCCCGCCTCTGCCGTCGGAGCGGACCGGCCCCGGGGGTGGGGATGGGTGCGTGCGATGGGCTGAGGGACTAATCGAGTCCCTCCTGACGTGGGCGGATGCGGGACCAGGGGCAGAGGCTGCTCGCAAACTTACTCTGCCATCTGATCCTTGCAGAAGGAGGGACACAGCAAATCATCAGCCAGTTCATCTCCCTGAACATGTCTCACTCAGAGGGAAAATAAACATTGTATTTCATCCCTAACACACTCCTTACGACCAGAAACATATGCCACATGCCGGTACAGAAACAGCACCCCAACGTGACCGAGGCAGAGCAGTGACATTGACTTCTCTCTTCCTTGACTCCCAGCTGCTGCGGTCTGTAGGAAATCTGTCTTAAGACAATGGGATCCCATGGAGGGAGCAATCAGTGCTGGCAGTCAGCTGTAAAGGGGATACACATCCTCCCTCTTCTCCTGGCACGAAGATACATCTGGGCAGATAGTCATTGCACTCCTGGATGCCCTGTCATTTCCTCACAATCTGGGAACCCGGCTGCTAAGCTGCACCTACAGAGATGCTCAGGGCTAAACGGGCCCACCCCAACCCTCCTGAAACCTTCATCCCACTCTCACCTGGCACTTCACAACCCTGCTTGCTTTCCTTTGCCACGTTACTTTCTCACAGAGCTGCCTCTGCTCTCTCAGTGTGTAAATAATATAAAATAGACTGTTGTCTTTCTATTCGACTAGTGAGGGAAAATGGTTTTGTGGTTAATGGACCAGGTGGGGACTCAGGAGATGTGACTTCAGTTCCCAGTGCTGCCACATGCTTCTCGTGCGTCCTTAGCTTCCCACGCAGCCTTGTTGCAGTCAATCCAAGCAGAAAGGAGAGTAACAGAGCAAGTGTGATTTCAAACAGCAAGACCAGGGTGCCATACACCCCAGTCCTCAAAAGACCTGGCACCAGTGACACCCATATGCTGCTGCCTGCACACGGCTTTGTGCCATCGGGGTCAGAGCCTGAGTGGAGCACAGTGCAGCTCTTTTCCTCCTTC
>NW_008609462.1:1115-16717 GCF_000691845.1 Merops nubicus
CCGCAGTATTTCTGCCTACAGTGATTTGGTGTCTATTCCCTTGTACTGCATCAGACCAGACCAGCCGGGGTGCAGGGAAGCCGAGGACAAGCTGTGATGAAGGGGCATCACCACAAAGACAGAGAAAGGTTTGTATAACTGCACAGGCAAAAGGTCAAATCCTATATTAAAAGAATCTGTAAACTATTAAAGTAGCCATGAATATAGGAGGTATGAGTGCAGCTATTAATATTTAGAGGAGTGAAGGAAGGAAGACAGAGAGATGAAAGCTGAACACCTTTTTGAACCTCAGCCAAAGCTTTATCAACCATATAACTAAGAGAACATATCCTGCTCAGCGAGACACGTATTCACCCTGTTTCATTACATTCTGTTCTGCCCTCAGTCATGATGGATCCTGCTGAGACTTGTGATTAACAGCTCCTTCCTGGAGTGGCTCGAGCAACAACAAGAAAAAAAATATTGTGAAAGTCACACCCCATTGAAATTGCATCCTAAAGGGACCTGGCGAGCGCAGTAATTACCAGAATGACTGTGAACACCAGGGCCACGCTTGGCTCAGAGACTGCTGTACATGTTGAGATTAAAAAGGACTTTAAGCAGATGCAAGAAAAGTGGAAATTAGGGACCAAAATGTAGGCACAAGAGTGATTCATCATCCCTGATAAGGAGCCATTAGTCTGGGTTTTGATGGGAGCAGAACCCGGGGAAGCCGCCCTTCCTAAGCTTGCAAATGCAGTGTAATCCCAATTGTTTGTGGATAATGGAAACCTGCATTAACCTTGTAATGCTTCCCCGGTGACTCTATCCCATTCACCCTCTTAGAAGCCTCTCTCCCACTTTTTTTGCATCCTCTGATTTCCCCAGATTCTGATTTCCATCCTTTGGGCCAATGTAAAATACTTTGGTACACAAGATCAGGATCTGGCCCCTTGTTATTTCAGCCAGAATGAGATTTCTGGCTTGTTTTAGCCATCAGGATAGCCTTGACATGCTTTGACTTGCCTGCATCAAAAATGTAAACAGCAGCCCTAAGTACAACAATTAACATTGTGTCTCTGCAGATGTTTGTTTCCCTTGATGGAGCTTGGAATTTGAGTGGGGAAAAGCAGGGTAGGCAGCGAACAGAGGCTAATGTAGTCTGGGGCAAACTTCCCAACTGCAGTTTTATAAACAGCTCAAGCTGCTCTCCTTTCTATCAGTGATGTCACTCCTAACCTTACAGCAAGCTGAGGCATTGCTATCCATCATCTGCCAGCTGCTATTCCTTCCCCACCGTGTAGCAGGAGGCACATAGAAGGCGGCTGGAGTCTCGAAGCATTTCAGTTTCATGTGAGTGGAAGCCAATAAGCTTCAGATTCCCTGGATTTTTCACAGAAATTATCTCACCCAAGTCTGCAGATAATGCTGTCTAACAGTTGTAGGTTATAATTTCCAAAGAGCAAGATAACCTTCATCATCAAGCAAAGGCAAAAATGCCATTAGCAGATAGAGAGGTGATTTAACTCAACCTGGCCATTTGCTCACAAGTCTGAATTTATGTCATCAGCTGTGATGAAATGAGTGTTTTCTTAGATAGATATGAATGACTAACACAGCACAGAACTCGGCAATCTTCAAAGGACTCTGAGTTTTAAATTCTCTGGCTAAAGCCAGACATTTGTCTTTCTTATCACTTTCACTCAAAGGATGTGTTTTTGCAATATTACACCAGGTTCATTTGCCAACAGAAGAGGCCAAAAGGTGACATCCAAGGGATGAATGCTGCCTTCACTTACACGACAGTAACCCATCAGCTGCACTGGGATTATTCTGGGTTTCCAGTGAAGGACTTGACAGCAGGCCCATAACAGCCTGCTAGAACATTTCTTATATCACCATTGCAAGAGCTCCGTAAATCCAGCACTTTCCAGCTGAGTCATTTCAGATGAGACCCCAAAGTTGAGGTGGTCAATGGACAAAGAGGTGACTGAACAATGAATAACAGTAGGACTCGTGCTGCCTTCCCCTGTCCAAAAAATGTGTCAGGTTCAAGTAATACTAAATGAAGAGTTATTCTGTGCCTAAACCTGTTTTCTCTGCAGTTATATCCCCTCGCAGTATGAGAGCTGAGGCTCTGGGAAGAGGACACAGTCTGTAACTGGGTCACCTGCATCTTCTCATTCTCTTCTTCTTCTACAGCACCTTGTATCCTTCTTTAAACTGTTTATAAGCCAATCCATAAGCACCTCGTGGTGTTGTTCTCATCCCTCAACAGGCCATGAAAATCAAAGCAAATTTCATTTGCTTGTTAAGCAGATGCCTTGTGGAAAAGCCTCTGCCTGTTTAGAGGCATGGCAGATTCATTCCTCCTGCAGTCAGGAGGTTTTCAGTTTAGTGAGGTCACGCAGGCAGAAACTGGCCAGTTGAATGCTCACCAAAGAACCTCTGCATAAATCACATGATTGTACAGGACAGAGAAGTACCTTCAGCATCAGGTAGAATATTAGGGCATCTCTCATTATTCAAATAGTGAAATGGTTTCACTGCAGTGCATTGTTATTATTTTATACAGCAAATGTTGCTACATTAGTTTGACTTCCCTGCAGCCTCCTGTGGGGCTCTCAGCAAAAGCAAATGCAGCGAGTGAAGAATGATCATGGGCACCAGGCTCCTTCAGGCGTAGAAAGGCTGAAGGTGACTGACTGTTTTGTGCAATACATGACTACAAATCCTGAGCTGGTCGTTTGCCACTTTTCTACCAAGATAAACAAAACATGCCCCTGCTCTGTGCATGCAATTTTCCATAATGCCATGAATCCTGCAGGTGACAAGGTGGCCAGGGAACAGAGGCAGCCCTCTGCACACATGCTGATTGGATTTCAATACACAGTTGTGACAGATGTGGGTATTTTTCAAAGCTATCTGTGTACTGGGGCATTTGAAAGGTTTCTTACCTGAGGCTACCTGCCAATAACTACTACTATTCTTTGCAGCTGCAAACACCATCAAAATGAAGGCAATGTTCCAGCTGAGCCTGATGTTCAATATTCAGCTCTAGCTTTAAGGTGTGTAAAGAATTCAATCAACCTATTTGTGTATCTTGTTGAACAAAGATGAGTTGTGTTTCATGCCCAGTGTTTCTGGACAGTTGTGACAAGCTTTTTGCTATATCTAGCCAAAGACTTGCCTAATCCCAGATGCCTCACTGGGTTAGTGAGGTTAAGTTATGCCAGTGTCTCCACAGCAACGTTCAAGAGAGCAATGCTCTTTGCATCAAAAGCAGCAACCTTCATGGACTGAGCCAGATGGGTCAGCTGGGAATACCTCAGCAAGGATGACCAGAAGGTTTCTCCACAGAAGCAGCTAAAGAAAAGCACCCTAGCACAGTGCATTTAGCCATCACTAACACTTACCAAGTGCATCATTTCAAACAAAAATAAAAGTAGCTGTAATTCCAGTCTCTGCACTCCTTGTCTTCAAAGAGCTTCCAAAGGCAGCTCAAATTCTTCACCCTCTTGCAGCACGCTCGGAGTGACATTGGAAGCCAGCCCCCCCGCTGGCCACAGGCTGGCAGCGGCAGAGGGACGCAGCTGGAACAGGCTGACACACACCGGGAGAGGCTGTGCAGCCCCACGCACAGCTCCACTGTGCAGCGGCTATCAGCCCTGCACACCAACTATAGACTTGCTGAAACATTATCATACATGAAGGACTAATTAGGTGTGCTGGGCCATTAGCCATCTCTGAACATTGACTGATGAAAAACATAATTAATGGCAGCTTTCATAAACAGACTACAGAATGGAGAATTAAATTAAAAGGAAAACAGCTGTTGCTAATGGAAATAAGGACCATTTCTTGATTAAGAAATCTGCCTGTCTTTCTGTGGGAGTTTTTCCAGAATGGTGGGATGGAAGAGTGTAATAAGATCTGGGAGCAGAGAATCTGAAAAGCTTCCATCTCTGACTGATGAGTCACAATGTTTTCCTTTTGCAGATTGGAGTAGGGGAAGGAGCTACACAATTGCCTTGTTCATCTCACTGCCAGCCTGAATGGCTTTATAAACCTTAGAGATCAACCCGGACATAAAAGAATCCAGTTCAGCTTTAATATAAGGTAATATTTCATGTTACATGAACCCACAGATGTAGGAGGGTCTGGATTTCAAAAGCGACTTACTAAGGCACTACATTCTAGTACAGAGCTCTGAATCCAGAAGACAACATCTCTACAAATCTCACTTAAGCACATGTATTGATTCTGACTGATTGAATCAGCTGATTGAAACTGCAGCATTAAAAGCACAGCTGAGGACATGCATCAGAGGGAGACGTATCCAGAGAGAGACACCACGGACTCAGTACATTTGTTGACATAAATGGAAGGGTCTCAAGGACAGAATATGTCAGACACAAGATTCTTTTTCAGGTCTTGAGGCCTTTCCTTCATGCTGTGATGACTCTGATCCTCTCTGACAAGTAGTACTGCACAAGGAACCTACAATACGGAAGAGTTAACATCTGACACTGAGCAACACAGCTTCATCTGCCTCTTACTGTCTTGTGTGACACAAGACATACACCTGTGGGGTCAAAGTCTTCTTTCTGAGTCCCTGAAGTAGTTTACTTTTACATTTACTCCATTTAGCATAAAAAATTTTCAATGTGCTTCCAAGTGCCATTGGGTCCTGTGTGTCAGTAGACATGACCTCCTCACAGCTTTACCCTGTGTGTTTCAGTGTATCCTCTCCAAGGCTTGCAGATGCTTTAGTCTGTCTTCATATAAAGCCTTGAATCATGGGTTGATTCTCTGGGAGGGCCCTGAGCACTGTGAGTTACAGATTAATACTGGTACTTAACTGTTGAGCAGCTCTTTGTAGATTTGCCCCCCTGGTTTGGTACCTGGGGCAGGAGAGCCTCTGCTCTGCTGCACCGACTCCATCAGTCTTGCTCCGCCTTGTTCAAAATGATAGATCTTTTCCATCTCTGATGCCTGAGAGCTAAGCCTTGCAAATCCTATGCCCCATGAAGCCTGCTGACGAGGAAATACACGCTCCATGCCACCTGTGCCTTGAGAAATGAAGGCATATGAAAGGCTGCGTTGAGGCTGCATTATCAGATTCAAAGTGGAAAACAAAGAAAGGGAAAGGTCTGAAAGATGAGCTAGCCAGGAATTCCTTTTGCTTTCACCTTTGATCCACGTGGTGCTTTGATGTGGTATTTCAGTCCTTCAGACAAGGTAACTTATCCCAGTCTGCAGCTCATGGCACCTCCACTGGATACAAATGAGGCAGCAAGTCGTGCTCTTCACTCTCACTGAACCACTGCCAGTGACCAACGCAATTCAGTCCCAGCTCCCCTCCCATCCCTGTTTTTTCCTCTGCCTGCAGAGTCTAAAAGGAAATTCCCTCAACTAAATACAAAAGCACTTGATGTTCATCTAATGGCATTTCAGGGAAAGGAAGCATGAAACCACACGAGTTATTCATGTCCATAAAATGGTTTTACCCAGGGCCCAGAACACAATTCCTTAGCCTGAGGAGGTCTGATCTTCCTCCTGAGACGCAAATACATGACATTATGTGCAGAACGGGTGCTACTTAACAACACAGATAGATACAGAGCAGGCATGTGGGAATGATCAGCATAAAATATTTCCTTTTAATGATGTGCACACTTCTGTTCCTTTGAGGGAGAACAATATGTGCACTGAATACTGCAGCACACTCTTCTAGTGATATTTGTGGTCTTGACCTACTGGTGAGGTCTTAGACTTGAGATGTTACTTGCATCACTGACTCAGATAAAGGGCTGCCCCTCCACCGCTCAGGATCACAGCCTCCCTCTGCCAGGATCTTCCTACATGCAAAACGAAAACAAAGTTCACAGCCATGGGTTCACCATCTGGGCAATGAGCTGAGCGGAAAGCCCTGGCTATGAACACCCTGGGGTTTGCTCCTCTCTGCAGTCAACAGCAGCATGGAGTCTATTTGTCTCCCATAAGTCTACCTCTGCTTCTTCTTCCACTCTTAACAACAGCACCGGCATGACAGTGAATTCACCAGGGGTCTGGATATACAGCAGTGGGGTCCTGCTGGGTGGGAAAGTTCTGTCAGGCTCAGCTGCAGCAGTCTGAGGCAGTGGCACCAGAGCCAACCACTGCTCCTCCACTGGAGGCTGCTGCCACAGCCCAGCAGCTATCTCACAGCTCACAGCCACTGCAGTTCACAGTTCATTGCCATAAATTAAATCACCAGTGTAAGGTAATACAGCAGACAGGGAATTGCAGAGGCCAAGGACCTGGCAGACATTTGTGCCTCTCTCCCCTTCCATAACAAAAGCTGAGGCTTATACCTTCACCACCCTGGGAAGATCTGGCACAGTCTGTCTATCAGAGTCCCAGGCAGCTCACAGGAGGTCACACAGGAAATGTGTCAGTGCAGATCGTCATGCAGGGTGTTGGATTTGTGTCTCCAGAGGCCCACCAAACACCCCCTTGTGAGACCAACCTCCTCCTCTGAGCAGCAGCTGCTCTGTCAGCCCCAAGCCCTTTGGTCACTACCTGCCTGGCATCCAGCCACTGTGCGAGCGCTGGCACGTGGGTTAGGAGGAGCATTATTTTGTAGCTGTGTTTCTAAAGCCCTGTTGAAACAAGTTTAAACAAACTCCTTAGCATGCGTATGAAACAAGCCCTGGAAAGGGAGCAGAGCTGGAGTGATTCTTACTTGCTACCTTCTGTGCAGACTTTAATTGCACGTTATTCATTAATCCTTTGCTCTTCAGAGCAAACAGATCTGTTTCAAGACACTTGTGTTCCATAAACAACCAAAAAGCGTTCTGGATGACTGTGTTTGTACACATGCACCCAAGGGAGCATTGTAGACGTGTCAGAGATTCTCATTTCCCTGTTCACAGGCTGTGCTAGAACTGACAGAAATTAATATTTGTTGTGTGGCTTTGTTGGGTAGTTTTGGAAATTGGTTTTACAAAGTCCACATGGGAACCCAAAGACAACTGCCTAGCTCTTGGTTGAAACAGAGATGTTTTCAGGAGCAGCACTTGGAGGGAGGCAGACATTTGCAGGACCACTCTGAGATTCAGGAGGCATCTCACTGAGGTGAGATTCACAACACGGTGCCTGGCAGGAGGGAGATTCCTCCTCTCACCCACCAGCTGTTCGTCTGTTGCTAGCCCCGTGCGCTTGCTCTGCTGTCAGAGCACGAGTGGATTAGATATGCAGTTCTGGGTCTACAGCTATTAGTGCTCACTGCAGCAATACAGTTTCACAGCTGCTCTAGAGACAGCATCATTCTGGAGCTTGAGTCATCAAAACAAAAAGAAACTAACTTCAGAGCTGCAGGAGAGAGTGGATTTTCTTTTTATGGGGCTTTGACCTCTGTGATGCAGCTGCCATCTTCCTTAAAAAAAAGATAAAAATTATCTGGAAAGATAAATGAGGGAGAGAAGGTGGAGCAGCAAATGCAGGGAGCACAGGAAGGTGTCCGTGGCTCTCTGTTGTGCTTGGACCAAGCACGTTTAGGAGAATCAAAGACAAATGCCACTCTGTCGTTCCTTGATTCAACAGGAGAGCAGGCGGCTGATCCTGCAGGGAGGAGGATGGGGTGACTGGTAATCGGTGCAGACATTGTGAGCTGGATCTGGAGACAGATTAACTATTGGCCAAAGTCGCCTCATGTAACACTGCCAACAGCAGCTCAGCATCCTCCCTTGGGCTCCCCCAGGGACAAACCTGGCTGGGCTGGGCTCAGCCCCGACAAGCCAGCTGAACCAGGCAGCCTTGCGGGCACTTGCCAGCCTGCCACGTGGGAGTTCGTGGGCTGCAGATGGTGCTGGCCCCTGTGTTTCATTTCATTTTCCCTCGGCACCCCCAAGCAGAGGGAGTCAAACGTGCCTCACCACAGCACCTGGGAGCCCGTGGGCAGGAAGGGATCAAATTTTCCAGCTCTGCCTCAAGCGTGTCACCACATCAGCAGACAACTCCCTTGCCTAATGCCAGTGTATTGTGCAGCACCTCATATTTCACACCGTACAACGCAGTCCAGTGATGCGAGTCCCTTCTCCTGACAGCCAGCCAGTATTTATGGAGATAACAATTACCAGGAAGCCAGGGTTTAGGGCATGCAAGAGCTGGTGGTGGCGCAGAGCCCTTGCTACTGGTGGGTGGGATTCTTTTACCTCTCCCTGAATTCCTGCCAGGCCACTCAGCACATCTCCAGCCACAAGAAGTCTGCAGCTGTTTTGGTTTGAAGCACCAGCGGAGGGGGAGAAGTGGGGGAGGCTCTATCAGCTCTTCCCAGGGAATGCAATTCAGTTCCTTGCACCTCATCTTTGGTCAGGAAACCAGGACGGGGATAGGCAAAGCTGCTGAGCCTCCTTAGACAGAATACCTCAATAAAACAAGTGGAGCCAAATTATATCCCATTAGCCTCTCCCAGCCCCCCATCCTCTACAGCTATGCAAGGGAAAAGCAAGTCAGCATTTGGACCATTACCTAGGCCCTCTGCTACTGAACACCTCCTGGTCTCTAACGTGCTCTCACTCACAAAGGTGAGGAAAGCCACAGCTGTTAGCTGGGACACTGAAGCACCAAGAATAACGCAGATTCAGGCACCATGAATCCCACTGCGCTCCTTGGGCTCCGTGTTTCCTGTTGGCTGAGTGCTTCTGATGGCCTCGTCTGCAGATGTTAAGAGGGACACAGTGGATGGAAGCCAGGGTGGACGTTCCCATGCAGGGAAAATGGGACGGCTGTGTAAGGATAAACAGCCAGCCTGACTGGATCCACTCCTCCTTCAGGTACAATTCAGACATGGGTCTCTTCTTTTTTTCTGCAACTCAACTCAAGGTCCCAAGGATCTCAAACCCTCTCTGGTCAATGGTGGATGTACTCCAAGCATGGGAAGATGTGACTACCCCTGCAAAGCACAGCAAAGTGCACTGGACTATCTTTCCCAGCATGAATGCAACAAGGACAGAAGACCAGGGGACAGCATACACCCTGGAGAGCCTCCCAGATCAGCCTACACATGGAGGTGGAAGATCAAAATAACCCCCTGCCTGCTCTGACCACTGCTGCCACCATTTGCAGTGCTCTGGGTGATCCTCTCCCAAGCAATGGGGGTGAGTGGGGATTTCAGGGCACAGGGGATTGAAGGGAATATTCACTACCACTGCAGACCAGCACAGCCCACAGGCAACAACTGAAGGGTGCTGGCCTAAGGCCAGCCACTGGGACATCAGTGGGAGGTAAGGCAGTTGAACCTGGGCTGCATGAGTCATCCAAGGTTGGACATCTACGTCTTCAGAGGGATCACATGAGGATAGCTTGGAGAAAAACTGATTGTCAAATCATCATGCTCCCTTGCCCCAGTTTCTTCATGTATAAACTGGGGACAATGAGACGTGTTCCCCTGAGGCCGTGCTCTGTGGAGTGGAAGTTCACAGACAGTGCTAAATTCTAGAGACAGTTATTCTTTTAACTGAGCAAAAGAAAGAAAAGAGAAACAAGTGAGAGCAGTTCCTTCTTGGAGCTGCTGTTCTGCTGTTCTTTGCCAGCCCTTTGATGGGATTTGATTTCATTTCAGATGTGTGTTTGCTCTTTTTTTTTTTTCTTTTTTGATTTTTAACTGTGATGCTATTAAAGGCAGAAGGGGCATTTCATCACCTCCCCACGGCCGTTCTCAGCTGCAGCTCTGACCCCCCTTCTCTTCTTTGCTCCATTTGATCTAATAAACTTTTTTTTTTACTTTGTCTACTTTCCTACCTCGCACTCTTATGTCATCTTTGTACTTATCTCAGAGTCTAGCATTTCCCATTTCTAAGCATCTCTGAGAACAGCAATAAACACCATGTACAACAGTACCTTGGCATAATACGTCAGCTACAAGCAGCAGCCCTAACACAAAAAAACAGCCTGGAAATCCACGATTTCTTCTTTGGAGGATACCCACTTGCTAGCCACTGGGCACTGGTTCATTAACAAAATCAGTATCTACAGCTCCTGATGTATACAGGAAAAACCAAGCCAAAAAAAGTGAAGACTTGGGTAGGAACCTGCTCTTACGTGCCCTCTGCTGCTCCTGAGAAGCATTGAAATGAGCAGGGTCAATCCTTTCCTGCTTGTTTCAGAATGATTTATGGCTAGATGCTATGCATTCTAAAGGATAGTCAGACTACTTCTGTGCAAGATAATACTCATTATGCAGACTTTCTGACTATATTTTTTTTTCACTGTTTCATTGATTATTTTTACATTGTAATGTGCAAAAACCTATTCATGTCTGTATTAGTCTGACTTGTTTCCTACATTTACGAAAAAGATCTTTCTTTGATAACCATTGTTATTGCTGGAATGAATGTCAAACCATGATCTACTGTAATACATCTTTCTGAATTGCCTTCTCTAATTTTATTAGTTGAAAAAAAAAAAAAAATCTAATTTAAAGAGATAAAACCTCCTAGAGGTGGAACATTGCCACTAGTTAGGATAAGAAGAACATAGATATGAGTTCCTGAGGGTACTGGAATCTAAGCTTCTTTTTCTAACACAAGCACAGGCACCTTTTGTGGAACAATCTTCCTTCTCATTCTGAAATTCTGCTGCTTTGGGGGAAACTATTGACATTAATCTCCTTATCCATGATTCCCCTGGGAAAAACGCTGACCAGGACTCAGCAGCTCCAGATTCAGGTCCTGGGTTTGCTATAAATACCCCGTGCAACCTCGAGCAAGCCACTATTGTTCTGTGACTTGGTTTTTCCATCTGTAAAATGGCAGTAATGATGAATCCTGTGTTTTATTGCCAGCTCTTAGATTATGCATATCTGCAAGGGAACTGCTCATTGAATCTCTTCATGGCTGAATTCCTCATCTCCAAAAGAATAATAATAATACTTCCCTTGTCTATTTATTTTGATTACAATCTTTTCATCTACAGATGTACTTGAAGTACTGTGGGACTCTGCCATAGTATGCAAACAACACATTTCCCTCCTCTTACTCCAGACTCAGTATTGCTCAGGTCTCAAATGGGGGTTTGCAGAGTGCCTTCAAGCTAACTCCCTTCAGCACTCCAGCATGTCAACTGTAGTGGTTTGACCTCTCAAGGAAAGCTGCTATATTAGTAAATAAACTGATCGACTTGCAATAAAACACATGAGAAGCACTCACAGAGCATACTGTGCAAGCTAAATTGCAGGGTAGCATCTTTGCTGTGGTCGATAGCAAACAGCTAAGGGACAGGAACATCTTGAATTCACCCTGCTATTTCTGTGGAAGAACATCTAGCCATTGCTGTACAGCCAGCCCCATAACTTTTGCTCGGCTAAAACATACATCCATGGCAGCTAGATATCCCATCCTGATCTAAAATCTCTGGATTTTATGTATCTTAGAAGAAAGAGATCACTAACAAATTTTTACACTTGATACATCAATTTAAAAACAGATCTTCACCTGACTACTGGAGAGACAATTAGGCTAAGCAGAGCTATAAATGGCTTTTATCTTTGCTGCAGAGGGGACCTAACATCATGGTGACACAGAAGATTTAATATAGTGCCCAGCTGAGGAAAGGAATTTTGCACTATATTAGATGACAAAGTTGTTCCATTGTTTAAGTATCACAGGCATTATTAGCCTGTCACAAGAGCTCATGGACTGTAACTCTCACATCTGCCTTTGAACAAGGTTGCCTATCTAATTACGTATGTGAAGTATGTCTGCCTGTAAATGCCAACATTTTGCAGCTGAGATTTGATTAAAAAATTCCTCCCGGCCCTCCCAACAGACACAACAGTGTTCACTGCCTACCCAGCTTGAAGTAAAACCTGATTCCACCTGGATTAATTCCATTTCAGTGGCAGGAGAGGAGTACAGACACATTTGCATGATCCATTCCACCAGTTCATGGAAGAGCAGCCAAACTCAAGGCACCATTTGAGTGTAAAGCAAGGCAGAAGCCACTTAAAGATGTTAATTTCTTTCTCTTTTTAATTTGAACACTCATTACTTAGTGTCTCTGCACAACCAACTTGTTCTCGTTCAGACTTCTTCTCTAATTCATTGTATTTTACAACCTGCTGTTAAAATTCTGGTCAAGTTAGATCAGTATGGAAAAACAGTATGTTCAGATGCAGTTTTCCAGGAAGAGTACATAAAGCCAACGGTCTGAACCCAAAGAAAGTAACAGTTCCCTGTTCATATTTCCGATTGGTGCATTCAGATTATAGTTTATCCAAATAAAGAAATTATGGCAAATATGTCTAATTTTCTTTTAAGAAAGCTGGAGTACAAGAGCTGCTTAAGAAACCAAGGACTGAATTTCAAAAATCGCACAGGCGAGTCCTGCTCCCATCTCACTGCCTTGCAGCACCACCTACAGAGAGGCTGTCAGAATCACACCCGCTACCAAAACCCAGGAACTCCCAATTCATTAGTCAAACTAATCCTGGTCCCGTGATTAAAACACTCTGGGAACTGCGAGTTTGACAGCACTGAAGCCTGAAAATCTTCTGCTACAGGATAAAAGCAAGAAGGTTGTTTTCCCAAGATCCCCTCAATTCCCATGCAGAAAATGCGTCCCTAGCAATGACAGACCTCACCCAGCCACCCTGCTGGTTTTTTCTTTAGAAACCTTCCTGCAAGACTTTCCTGGCAGCCAAGTGTCCCAGCTGCAAAAGGATGGTGGGATTTTCCAGGGCAAAATGCACTTAATGGTCCATTAATCCTACCTTTGGCACAAGCCAATTGTTCAGGCTTCTAGAGTCTGCAATATTTCACCTCCTACACGTATCTACTCAATTACACAAGATAAAATGTCGTGGAGATTGACCTTCATCTGATCACCGAAGCACAAGTTCTGTTTGCCCTTGACTTAGCCTGGGTAGCTGAACAGTGGTGGTACAGGGACTGGACTGAGAGAAAGGAGTTTGCAGGCACAGTTTAAAAGCTAGTTTTTGAAATATGGCTCTGATTGTCTTCCCATTTAAAAAAAAAAAAGAAAGAAAGAAAGAAAGAAAATAAAAGAATCTTAGCTATTCAGCTCAAATAGAGTGTTCTTCTGAAATATGGAGTATTGTTGTCTTCCTCCAGAAGCCTGATCCAAATGCCACAGTAGTAACTGGAAAGTTCCCCACCTTTTTGGATCAGGCCCTGGCTGTGGGAGGTGGTCGGTGGAGGAATGTGCAAGTGCAGGCAGCGTTGCCATCTCATTGCTCATGAAGAGCAGCAGAAAAGAACAACATTTTAAAAGCAGATAAAAGGGCAAATGAAGACACAGGCTCCAAACCTATGGCAGTGAGCTTCAGCACCAAGAAGCAACAGCCCAAATTACTAACAAAACGATTTATTTAGGGATATATGCTGTCACGGGAGGGGCAAATAGGATCCTTTTTATGAACTGAGTAAGTGCTATCTTATAATGCATTTATGTGCCTTGCCATGCCTGTAGGAAACATATACCAGGACCTCATTCCTCTGATGGTTAAACATTTTCTTCTTATTTCCAGCCTACATTCATTAACAAAGTCACCAGGCTAGTCTAGCACTATCCACCTTCAGTAAATGCATGTTGTTTTTCAGCCCGCTTCTATCTGCCATCCCGTCTGGTATTATTCTTTCCTGCTAAACTTATCCTAAAGTCTTGTATTTTATTTGGCTCAGACTTCAGTAGCTTTTCCTCTTCTTAAAAGCTGGAACGATTTTTCCTGCTATCAAACTGTGCAGTGTTGCTCCTGGAGTGAAGCTGTTACACAGCCAGATATAATCTTGAAAGGCCAGTGCTGTTAGATGTCTGGGTCAGAAATCAGAATATTTCAGTTGAAAGGGACCTGTAATGATCAGCTAGTCCAAATTATCATTGTATTATGATCTTCGTGATCTGTTCCACTTGGATGAGGTAATTTCTATCTCCATGCATTCATTTCCTCTGTGTACATTTCCACTATATATTACACATTCATCTGTGTCCTGCCTCTCCCCCTTTCATCACCCCTACCTCTTCTCTCCTTCGCCTGAAGAACATTTTGCTATTTGTTTTAATTTCCTTTGTGAGGTCTAACTCAGCTTTACTTCTGGCACGTTTCCCCTTATGCCTACACTTCCTAACTTCTAAGATGTAGTTTTCTTTGATTAATCCTTTTTTCCATTCCTTCTACTCCCTTTGCTTATTCCTAATATCCACTTTGAAGTGGTTATTCATCGAGTTAGGTCTGGACCCATTCCTTGCAGAATTTTATCCCCCTGTGTACAAGTCCCAACTAATTTTTATAGCCTCTGCTTGAATTCCAAGCCTGCCCAACATTCAAGCCTTTTTTAGCTGTCAGAAATCAGGAATCAAAAGATACTAACTGCTGGTGTGTACCAACTTCCAGCACATTAGGCTTCCCATTGGGTTCACGTTTGCCATCCCACCGTGTGAGATATTCCGAACAGTTTTCCCTGAGCACGCATCCGGAGCTAAAAGATCATGGGGAGACTGCCAATGGCAGAAGAAATTCCTCTTGACCTACAGCCATGGCAGCAATGCCAAGAGAAGGCTGGAAGGTCATTAGCTGAAACAGTTGTCATAGAATAAAAAATTGTTACAGTAGATTAAAAATTAGCATGAAGAAATGAAGGAGGTACATATATTTTTAAAGCTTCTGTCAGGCAGCCAAAATGAAAACAGATTTCACTAGACCATGAAAAATTAAATGCATGCATTAGTCCTTGTATGACTGGAGCTTATTTCCTTGCTAAATTCCAAGTTTCGGGTCTCTCCCACTGAGGCAGAAGGGCTGCTCCAGAAAACTCCCTAAGTGTCTTATAATAGCAAAGGAATACTCTTTTTCTGTTTCTCGCTGCACAAGTTTGCCCAAGCGGTTAGATAAAACGGGTAACATTTCCAGAAAATGTGGTTGTGATTAGCGTCACTGTTCCTGCCATATGTGTAAATACGAGTTGTTTGGGTTGGGTTTTTTGAGAGTTTAAGCTAGCAAGTCTCCCAACGACCAGTGTGCAGCAGCTGCCCTGGCCACGCTGGGCAGTGGCCACTGCTGTTCTCAACAGGGACAACACTGGGCGTTCCTTGGGGTGCGGGCAGAGGTGCAGAGCTGGCAGGAGTGTGCAGGATGAAGACCAAATCTCACCTCGTGTCACGTTGGCCCTACACAGGGTGGAGCCAGGGAAAAAATAATTTGTTTGCCTTCTTAAAACACCGCTTTCAGAAAGTCAAACCTGACATTGCCATTTTAAATGGCTTGTTCGTTTTCAGGGGGTGCCCTGATTTTTGAATGGTCGGAGTCAGTGAAAAAGAAAAAAGGCAAGTTTTTGGAAAACAGAAAATTCAATGAAAGGAAATGGCAGGAAAGGTGGGAGGGTTCAGGAGTTAATAATAAATGGGACAGGAGCATAAAACCAAAATGGCCATGCTACAGTATTTTGGTTCGAACCAAACTTGGGTCTTTTGAGGATGAGCTGAGGATGCTTCGCAGCGGCGAGGAGCCAGCGAAGGGAAAACGCCGCGGACATGTTACGGCTTCTTCACGCGAAGCCATTTTGCCGTTTCCCCGGCAGGGAAGCGAACGGCCTGGGCCCGGGCCGGCAGAGCTGGCACGGCGG